>NC_143542.1:1805630-1964796 GCF_031878675.1 Megascapheus bottae | reverse complement strand
CTTTTTTTTTCTTTTTGGTCTTGAGCTCTAATTTCCTCTAAGTCTTTCAAAGTACAAATATGCCCCCTAGTCTGCATCCCTTGCCTCCCAAATATTCTGCATGTTCTATTTTCGTTAGGAATCAATTTGAAACATGTTCTCAATTCCTCCTGTTTATTTTTGACACATGGATAGTTAGAAGTCTCTAGTTCAATTCCCAAATGCTAGTGTTAGATAGGTTATCTGTTCCTAATTGAATGCTCTAGTGGACAGAGAACCTACTTTGTGTGATTTTTTCAATGTTTTGAGAATCTCACATTTTAAGGAGCTTGTGATTTCAGTCTTTTTTTCTGTGTGCTTGAAAGATGGTGTAGTGATGCCCAAATCACAACAAGATGGTGATACTCAGCCCAGAGTACTTTTCTAATTGATTAAGTGTCAGAAAGAGGAGTATTAGATCCCACTACAAGCGGTATTGTTTCTTTAACAGACTAAGTAAAGCAAGGGACTTTTATCTGATAAATGGTATCTGTGAAAATCTGGCCCCTAACATTGGATTATTTCTGCCATCAAGATAAGGAAATTTCTTCTACCACCACCCTTTCTCTTCTGGTTAACATTGTTCTGAGAAATAAGTGATGGTAGTATAAAAAGAAAAACCACCTAAAACCCATAAATATGGTGGGGAAGAGGAAAAACTTTCTATAGGACATGACAGGATTACTTATATAGAAAATCTCAAGGAATCTACAAAACCACTAGTATAAATGGCAAGATATAAAAAAAACACCTTTATATGCAATAAACTAGCAGCAAATGATTGTGAAATTCAATGATAAAAGTTCCTTTTATAACAACCCTAACTAAAAGAAAGAAGCAGAAGTCTTGTTCAAAGAAAACCATAGAATACTGTGAGAGAAATTTGAGAAGGCCCTGGTGCATAGAGGAGTGCCCCAGTACTAGCAAAACAACAACAACTACAACTGCAACAACAACAGAAAACCCACTGCAAATATGAGTGTCTTTGAACAATATTTTGGTCTGGTCCCAATTTTAAGGCCAATAAGTCAGAGAGGGCTTCAGAAGCCAGCCACCCAAGATGGCATAGTCACATTGCTGGCCTGTCGTGCTGCCTTTTGCCTGGGAGTTGAAGTAACACTGTGGCCAGAATACCTACAATTGACCTGTCCTTGGCATAGTTCCTGCTGATGCCAGCACCCTGCTCTGAGACTTCCCAGCTTCCCAAATTGTAAGCTCAATGAACTTCTGTGATTCTTGTTTTGTTCTTGTTCTGTATCAGTACTGGGGCTTGAACTTAGGGCTTAGGCTCTATCCCTTAGTTTTTTTAGCTCAAGAATGATGTCGTATCAGTTGAACCACAGCTATACGGATGGATTTTTGTAGGCTAATTGGAGCCAAAATTCTCACTGATTTTCTTGCCCGGGTTGACTTTGAACCTTGATGCTCAGATCTCAGTCTCCTGAGTGGCTAGAATTACAGCATGAGCTACTACCATCCAGCAAAACTTCTATTTTTAAAAATCAATTATCTGATCTTATAACAAAACTAGTAACAGAAATAGACCATGTAAGCAAAACATTACAAAACACACAAGCAGAAGTCTCAGAGCTTTTTTTGGCTGAGTTTAGGCCTCCTGCAAGTCACATAAACAGCATTCCCATAGGCTAAGTGGCTGAATATATGCTCGATTCACCAAGAGGAGGTACCTTCTCAGAGCTTCCTGGTCACAGAGGCCACAAGCCTCCCTCATGACTTTCCTCCAGAGTGGTCTACAGTTCCAAACTCTCCCCAGCATCAGATATGCATATGATCTATTTGCAGAGCAGTAGAATAAGCCAAACACAATTCATCAAAGTCATGGACAGGTCAACTTTGAGGGGGCTGAGTTTTCTGTGGGAGGGGTTTCTTTTGGGTACATAACAAGGCTTATGTGTAGAGTTGGACTTCTGGTCACTCCAGGAGTATGGTGTGCTCTGGTGCCATGCATCCCCTTGAGTAAGACAGGACTTCATCCTACATGAAGGGGCACGGTACCACCTCACCCTGATGCACCTAGCAGAACAGATATGCCTCATGGGCTTCCTGGAAGAAGATCCTCTGAGTTCCTCAGGCTCCTACTCAAGCCACACCAACACTCTGCGCCCAGCAAGACCAGACACTGGGCCCCACTGAGCCTGTGTGAGGGAAAGAGCCTTTTGCCAATGCCATCTTTGGCTAACCCTCCAGCTTGCAGAATTTTATCTACAGCAAAATGCTGGTTTGCCCACAAGCATCCTGCTGTGCTAAATATATCAGCTGCTCCTGGAACACAGCTTGTGGGTTCTGAGTGTGGGCTCTGCCCTCCTTCTGCACTCTGGCACTGTGTGTCCTGTTCTCTTTTCTGTGACCATCGACATTACAGGAGCGAGGACTTTACTCTCCCGATCTAGGTCTCATCCAGTACAAATCATGCAGCCACACAGACCTTTGTTTACAGATCTCTGATGATGGAGGAAGATTTGGGTGTAGGAAGAGGGCCTGCCTGAGTCTGTTGTCGGTTTCACAGTTGAACACATTCATCTCTTGGGCATCTACATCGCCCTTGTGTGTGAGATGGAACATGGGTCAATTTGGTCTCGCTTTGTCTCCAAGACAAAAGGAAGACTTGGAACTCACTCTCGAGTCTATATGGTTTCTTTGACCACTTAGCCAGCAGACACACAGACCAAAATTACAGGTTGCTGGGACCAGTGAGATTGCCCAGGAAGGAGTCAACTTGGCAAATGTCCACGCTTACTCCTTACTTTCTACAAAGGTAGGTAAAGCTGGTTAAAGGGGGCCCACGCCTGTAATCCTAGGCTAATCAAGAGACTAAGATTTGAGGATCCCTAATGGAAGTCAGCTCAGGGAAGAAAAGTCCATCTCCAAAACAACTGGCAAAAAGCAGGGCTAGAAGCATGACTCAAGTGGTAAAGTGCCAGCTGAGTGAGCATGAAGCCTTGCGTTCAAATTCTAGTATTGCTATTAATAAAACAGTGTAAAAATTGTGTTAGCCTTTCAGAACCTTTGTGGCCTTGAGTTACTGATCTTAAATCTGCTTTGTGGGGCCAGGAGTTTGGCCTAGTAATAGAGTGTTTGACTAGCATGCACAAAGACCCAGGTTCAATTCCTCAGTACCACATACATAGGAAAAAAAGCCGGAGGTGCTGAGGCTCAAGTGGTAGAGCTCTAGTCTTGAGAATGTCTAAGGACAACAGTGCTCAGGCTCTGAGCTCAAACCCAGGACTGGCAAAATAAAAAAAAAAAAACCTGCTTTGTGTATTTCATTGTCTTAGGTCTGAGTCCTTCGCTATTATATTACTACTACTCATAAAAAGATGTGACTATGGTTCTGGTAACCTTGGATTGCCCTGGAACTAAACACTAAGGATCTCAAAAGAAATGGGATTTTTCTTTTTTTGTAGAGGCCAATCTAGTGTAAAAGTAGACTTTTGAGTACAGAAAACCTCCTGGGAATACTTCGGGGAGGAACACAAAGTCACAATGCCCCTGTGCCCCTAACCACGCAACATAACCTTTGTGGACGTTAACTCCAGGAAATAGAAACAAGAGACTTTTTTTGTTGTTTCTTGTCCCTTTCTGTTTTATTTATGCATTTATCAGCCTTGGGGAGGCTGAACAAGTACAGCAGTACAGATTCTCTCTAGACACTATGTTGAAAATGAACTATGCAACTTGTAGGTAGGGATGGGAAAGAAAAACTGGGAGGGAGGGGAAAGGGTGACATGGTCTAAAAGAAGTGTACTTGTCCCTGATTTATGTAACTGTAACTCCTCTGTACATTGCCTTTATTTTTATTTTATTTTATTTTTTTTGCCAGTCCTGGGCTTAAGCTCAGGGCCTGAGCACTGTCCTTGGACTTTCTCAAGGCTAGAGCTCTACCACTTGAGCCTCAGCATCACTTCCAGCTTTTTTCTATGTATGTGGTACCGAGGAATCGAACCCGGGTCTTCGTGCATCCTAGGCAAGCACTCAACCACTAGGCCAAACTCCCGGCCCTACATTGCCTTTAATATCAATTAAAAATGTAAATAAAAAAGAAGAAAGCCTCCAGGTCTGTGTCCTATGCCAGTGTGAAGTAGAGGGCTCGGGGGACATCAGGGCTCTCACTGGACTCTGGTCTTCATGAACATGTAACCTGGATGTGCTGTGTCTCAGCTCCCCTGACTTACTTGTGAAATACAGATTCTGCCAAGTCCTCCCCAGGTGTTAAGGGTTTGCAAAGCATCCTTGTCTACAGAACCCCAAGCAGAGAAACTCGATGGAATGCAAGTTAGTGGTTTTGAGTCGGTGGCTCGGTCACACACAGCATTGACAAACAGCTCTGAGTCTATCTGGATCACTGTGACAATAGCCTGATTGAAAACAATGGTACATGTCTGGAGCTTTCTCACTGACTTCTTCCACAAGACTTCTTCCACAAGTCTTCCCAGGAAGATGGAAGCCAGACACTGGTCCTTGGGCTGTCTCTTTCTGACATGAGGCCATTGTGACTGTCCATCTGGCAGCTCCATCAGTGACTGTGTCAACCTTTCAGAACTTTTGTGGCCTAAATCCACGTTGAGTCTTACATCTGAGTCCTCCACAACCAGGATGTCAACTGACCATGTAAGTGGAGTTAATAACTTTCCGCATTGGACATTTTATTATTATTTTGCCTCTTTTTCCTTTAGTTTCAGTTACCTCAGGATATCCAAGGTGTGAAAATATTCAATGGAAAGATACATAGATAAACTCCTGACTCAACTGGTCCTTCTGCACTGACCCCCTGAGGGGGCTAACACGATCAGCTTTGTGCAGTTTTGCCTGACTTGAATCCATCCTTTTAAAATTACGTCTTATTTGCTAGTGTGAAGGATACCTCACGCTTTCTTGCTCCAGACACGGACCATACTTTTGCTCACGTCTGGTGGAAGGTGCCTTAGTGGCTCTGCTCAGGCTGTGACAAAGCCATGGAGCATGTTGTGATCTCTTCATTCTAAATAGTCACAACTCTCCTCCACGCTGCCTCTGTGCTGAGGGTCATTCTTGTTAGACCCCTCAGATTGTTCATTACTGGGGAGGAAAATGGAAGAGAACCACATTAGTGTCCAAGCCTGTGACATACTTTTCTTTATGTAACAAATGTTACCTAACATCCTGCTCACTTATAACAAATCAGAATGTGTTAATTTCTCATCACTGTGACCAAACACCAGAGACAAAGCTATTTAGGCTCATTTGTGTCTATCTATGACCACTCGTCACTTGACCCCATAGATATTGACGGGTAGTGGGTCAGAACTGCAGGGAGGGTTGGTCCTGAGGCCAGGCACCCAGGGAAGAAGCTTTAAAGATTATTTGGAGATGCATCCTTCATGAGGTGGTCAGGGGGATCAGGGAAGACTGTCCAGGAAGCAGCTGGCTGTGTGATTCTGGGACTCTCTGAGCCTCATGATATCCACGGAAGAAAGAGCAGCTAGTGTGGGGAACACGTGGGGATGATGCAGCAGGAAGTCTCCCTTGTTGGGGGCTATCAGTCCCTTCTCCTTCTGCCCTTCGAAAACCATTTCTAACAAAACCGACTGCAGAGTTGATGTTGCATAATGTTTTTGTTACAAAGAACTTTTTGGCAGACTGAACAGAGCCTCAGCATACCCAAAGTAACTTTTCCTGGGAGGTAGCAAAGGAGAGATAGGAGACAGCCAAGCTGAGGTGTCCCATATGCTCATGCTGACAGCTCACGTGTGTGCCCCATACCTAGCGCGTATCCTGGCCTTTTAGAAATGGATGCATTTGGATCTGAGGCTCTATGTTGCCTTTTTCAGGAGGCTATTGGCTTCCTTCCTTCCTTCCTTCCTTCCTTCTTTCCTTCTTTCCTTCTTTCCTTCCTTCCTTTCTTCTCCTTCCTCCCTCCCTCCCTCTCTCCAGCCCTCCTTCCTACTCTCCTGTCCTCCCTCCCTTCCTCTCTCTCTTTCATTCTTTCCTTTCTTCCCTTTCTCCCTCCCTCCCTCTTCCTCCTCCTTTTTCTTCTTCTCTTCTTCTTCCTCTTTCTCTCCTACGTCTCTTCCTCCTCTTTTTCTTTAAATTGTTGCTTTAATCTTCAAGTAGTTATACAAAGGAATTTCCATTCAACAAATCAGTTTGTAAGTTCAGTGAATCCTGATCAATGTCATTCTATTCATCGTTCTTCTCTGTTCCTTCCAAACCAACCTCCCCCATCCATAGTTATAATACCCATTGGATATTATAACTGCATTCTCCCCTTCCTCTCCTCTCCATTCCTCTAGCCCTCTACCCTTTACCCCATCTCAAGTACCAGCTCCCTCAGATTCATTGTGCTGGATTCTGAGTGAGTTTTCCTAACGAGTTACATCATTTGAATTCTCCCTTGCAAATACATATTTTGGTTAATATGACTGTATGTACTCGCATATAACCCCATATGTGTTCACTTGTACATTATAAATTAGATCTAGCTTTCACATACGAGAGAAAACATGTGTCCTTTGTCTCTCTAGGCCTTCCTTCTGTCACTTAACATGTTTTTTTTTCCAGTTCCATCCATTTCTTTGCAAATAATATAATATCATTCTTCCTAATAGATGATTAAAATTCCACTCTGTGTGTGTGTGTGTGTGTGTGTGTGTGTGTGTGTGTGTGTGTGTGTGTTCTCACATTTTGTTGATATATCCATCCACTGGGCTGGATCTGACATCTGAGCTGTTTCCATACTTTGGCTATGAGCATGCTGCAATGAACATGATTGTACAAGTTACTTTACTGTATTCTGATTTATAATCTTGTGGATGAACGAGGCAGCTTCTTCCGCATGGTTCCTCTTGGTGAGATGGGAATCGTAACTGAGCCTTTCTATAGAGCTGGAGATTTTGGAGTCTCTTGTGTGAAGGGGCCGTGCCTAGCATTCAGGGGCATCCTTCATTCTCCATCCACACACATTCTTCCCCGTGGGCCTCTAGCTCTGACACTTGTCCAGGGTTTGAGAAGTGTTAAGCTGGGCATATGCACAGGGTGGTAACAGTGAGTTTGAGGCTGATGTTTCCCAAGCTGTAACTGCAAAGACTCCCATTATCTTACCATATGCATACCGTTTGCCAAGCATTGGACAGGGAATGCTGAAAAATGTGTCAGTAGCATCCATGTCTTAGCGGCTACGATAGTATGACGCTCTTCTACCCTGGCGGCAAAGGGGATTTGTATTATATTCGGGCCAATGATATTATATTAGGTTCAATATCTTATGAATACTAATTTTACTGATTTCTGTTTTACTTTGATGTGGCCAAAAGGGACTGCTATTACAATGTTGGTGGGAGTATAAACTCGTTCAATTATGTGAAAATCAGTATGGGGGTTTCTCAAAAGACTAAACATAGAGTTCCCCTATGACCCAGCAATTTCACTACTTGGCATTTACCCAATCATCCAGAAACAAGGACATACTAAATCCACTAGCACAACGATGTTCATTGCACCACTATTTACCATAGCAAAGATATGGAACCAACCCAGATGTCCCTCAGTAGATGATTGAATCATGAAGATGTGGTATTTATACACAGTGGAATTCTATGCTGCCATCAGAAGAACGGCATCATCCCATTTGCAAGGAAATGGAAAGACTTGGAAAAAAATCATAGTAAGTGAAGTAAACCAGACTCAAAGGAACATAGGCTCCATGGTTTCCCTCATTTGTAATAATCAGTATATGTCTAGGATAGTCCTCGAAGAGAATCACAATAGCTCAATAGCTAATGTACATATGACCATATAAGATGATGAACTCCAACATATGGAAACAGAGGTTTTTCTTTGATGTTGTTTTTAATATACTGGGTGAGTTTTCATTTTGGTTTATTCCCCCTGTTGCCGCTGTATTTGATTTTCGTACCCTGAGTCTTGTGTATATATCTATCTGAGTTGGGAAAGGGAAGAGGAACAACAAAATGGTGAGACAAAGGATAAAGGGGGATCCAATACAACAGACATACTCACAAGACGATATGTTGGAAAAAGAACTTGACAACTTCAAGGGGTGGACTTGGGGGGAAGGAGAGTGGGAGAACAAGGAGGGAGCAAGTAACAATGTTCGATAAGGAACATACTAGCTTACATATGTAACTGTAACTCCTCTGTCCATCATCTAGACAATAAAATTAAATGTAAAAACCTGGGGGACTGGGAGTTTGGCCTAGTGGTAGAGTGCTTGCCTAGCATGCATGAAGACCCAGGTTCGAGTCCTTGGTACCACATACATAGAAAAAAGCCGGAAGTGGTGTTGAGGCTCAAGTGGTAGAGCTCTAGCCTTGAGAAAGTCCAAGGACAGTGCTCAGGCCCTGAGCTCAAGCTCAGGACTGGTAACAAACAAAAATTTAAAAACTGGAAAAAAAGAGAAATATACTGCTATCAGAGAATTTTACACTGGCAGATGATTCCAATTACATGTCTGTTAAGCCTTTCTGTGCTTAGACCTACATTCTAATGATCTGCTTTTGCACAGCATCCCTGGAGACTGCCATGCCTTTCTGCCTATCTGTGATTACCTGGGTGCAGGTAGAATGTGGAGATGGAGAGTCTCTGGTGTGCATGGAGGGCAGATCACCTGACCACCTTTATGAATGAAATATCCTGTGGTCATGGTTCTGATCCATTGCTTGTCCTACAGCAAAGTCTTGATATGACTGTTTATGTTCCTGTCTGGAAAATCTTTGGTTCCGGTCCTAATGATACAAAGTGCTATTGGATACCTGCCTTTTTCCTGGAAGTCATAGGCGGTCAAAGGTCTTGGGGGTAGTTTCTGGAAGAGATTAAAAGATAATTGAAGATCAAAAGTCACCAGTTCCTTTGAGGTCACCTGGCATGTATGGTTTGGCGATGAAGCTAAAGCTGGTGAGAATCTTGGCTGTCTCCACTGGCTAGAGTAGCAGCTTGTAATGCTCCTTGAACCTTCCCAGATGGTGGTGGAAGCATCACATGTGGATATACAGGTTGTAAGTGTGAGATGATGGAACTAGTCAGAGCTTTGGCATTGCCTGGAGATGCGAGGTTTTAGGCATATCTACTTTAGTATACTGTTCTCAAGTATGGTTACAAAAGGCCCATGGGGCCACTGGGGGTGACATGGACTTTGGAAAACAAATCCAAGAACTCTGTGTCTCCTACTGCTGAACAGAAACACGAAATGTTGCTTGCTCCAGCTTTTCCTGCTCTGTAGCTGCTAGTCATGCATGAACAACGGGGAAATGTCAAGAGAAATCACAACGGGAAGAAATGCAAAGGGAAGAAAATGGAAATCACAAGATCTCAGACAAAAATATTGTAATTAAACTTCTCAGATCACAGAAAACCTCAGTCCTGTAGACTTTGACTTGGGGGTAGACATTTCTCACTATCTTAATAAGTACTTGAACCCTAAAAGTTTACGCTGTTGTCCTTGCCCTAGCAACAACCCAATTAGTCTATTGAAAGTGTATTTGTAGCAGGTACATTGTTTTTAGTGTTGGCTCTGCCTCCTATTAACTCATAGCAGGAGAAAAGCCTGGCATCTCTGCTGCATTCTGGGTTTGTCATTGTCCTAAGCCATTATTCCTGCAGTCACTTTGCAATCATCTTGGGTTCTAAGAATGATCACTCTTTATGATGGTGATTGTAAGATCTTTATGACTGGTCATCTTACGATGGAGGACAAAAACTACCTCTAAGGAACAGCAAAGCCTTGCAAGATAAAGTACCTTCAAATCGGAACAATTAGCTACAAAAGATAAAGCTGCACCCTGGACCCAGAGGAATCATCTCCTGGGAAGCAGAATACTTCCCTCAAAATGTTAGCAGTGCTCACAACATCTCCATAACGCAAGAGAACCAGAACTGAGATGACGACCAGCCAGGCCACCTTTAATAGAGACGTTTATACTATGCATCACTTCATTTCTTTTTTTTCTTCATATATTTTTTATTGTAATTAATAGAAGGGTTACAGTTATATTTGCCAGATAGAAGGTGCATTACTTCACACACATTGATACCCCTTCTCACGTTTTTGTCCCCATTTCCCTCCCTCCATCCCTCCCCTCATCTTGTTTTACCCCCTTCCCTATCCTATTTCAAATAAACAAATAAACATATATACAATATACCAGATAACAACGTAAGATACTGTAACAAGATGAAAATAACCAAGGGACAACAAAAGAGATGAGAGATAACACAGTACCTTAAGAACAGCAATCACACATTATGTAGCTCTTGTTTCTCTATCCTGAAGGTCCTTTCATTTGGCTTCATCCTGTATGGCCTCAAATGTTAAAGTCCATTCATTCCAGCTTTTCTGATGATGTTGGGGAGAGGTTGGAGAGGTAATTTTTGTATAATACTTGCATGAGCGAGTGGAGATTTTGGGGACCCCTGAAGGATGGAGGATGGTGGGGGTGAGAATCTATATTGGCCTTCCATTGCTTCTATTCTCCCACTCCCTTACGAGAGGGTCCAGGAGCTGTCTCTCTAGCAAGCTCATTGCTCAAATCCCACTGCTGCTGGGAAATCACACCAGGACGTCTCTTAGGAAGATGCAGGAGGGTGTTGGATCTTAACTGGTTTGTTAGAATTGATTTTTCAAACCCATGCGCTAGTTGTATGTTTTAGTCAACAGCCCTTTGTGTAAGTATTTATGGCGAAAAACTCTGCTAAGGTCTCTACTTGTATGTACTTTTAAAATCTTAGGGACAGCAGAGAAAAATGGTGCTGCCCAGTTGTTTCTTTAGAGTTGGTCACTATCAGTCACTTTACGTGAGATTGTCTGATGCTGATGAGTGCACGTGTGTTTTACTGTGGATAAAAGTCAGGATCTTGGGGCCGGAAGTTTGGCCTAGTGGTAAAGTGCTTGCCTAGCATGCACGAAGACCCGGGTTCGATTCCTCGGTACCCCACATACATAGCAAAAAAGCTGGAAGTGGTGCTGAGGCTCAAGTGGTAGAGCTCTAGCCTTGAGAAAGTCCAAGGACAGTGCTCAGACCCTGAGCTCAAGCCCAGGACTGGCAAAAAAAAAAAAAAGTCAGGGTCTTGTCCATGCTCCTCGAGTGCCATACCATAATCCCCAACTTCAGCCCTTGGGCTTTTGAAAAGAGTAGTTCAAATTGGTCTCAAACTCATTATGTAGCCCACACAAGTCCTGAACTCTCTTTTTTTTGGGGGGGGGGGGTGACTGGGATTACAGTGAATCCTACCTCTCCTGGTTAAGATCATTTGTGTGTGTGTGTGTGTGTGTGTGTGTGTGTGTGTGTGTGTGTGTGTGTGTGTGTGTTGGTACTGAGGCTTGAACTCAGGGCCTAGGAGCTGTCCCTTGGCTTTTTGCTTAAGGCTAGCACTCTACCTCTTGAGCCACAGCTCTACTTCCAGCTTTTTGATAGTTAATTGGAGATGAGTCTCATGGACTTTCCTACCTGAGCTGGCTTTGAACCACAATACTCAGATCTCAGCTTCATAAGTAGCTAGGACTGTAAGAGGAAGACACAGGCACTCAATTTCCTTCTGAGTTTTAAATGCTGTTCAAAATGCAGCAAGACAGGTGCAACTCAGACTGTTCAGTAAGCTTCCTGGCTTCCTCACACTGATAAGGGACAGGGGTTAGACCAGATGTATCTTATGAGACATGTTTAGACTTGTTCTCTACTAAGCCACCAACTCAGGGAAGGGAAGCAATACCCCATAGATACCACCTGTCCGTCAACACAATTCACCCGGCTCTTCCTCAGCTTGCAGAGATGAGTCTTTTGCCTGACTCCATATGGAAGGGAAACTGGGAGACTGGGATCTAGGTTGCCCTGGAGCCTAGAACATTTACAGGATGGAAGACTTCTGAGGGCTGCCAGTGTTAGCCAGTCCTGCTTGGATAGCCAATCAGGTAGACTGATTCTCAAGAAGGAACAACAGGAATCCCCTGTACCCTGCAGATGATATTACAAGAGGATTCCAAAGGTTCAATTGCTATGTACATATGACCGTATAAAATGAAGTTTATCAAAATGAACGTTAAGAAATGAAAAGTTTTTTTCTTTTTAATCTTTCTCCCTTTTTCTTGCTGTTTTTTTTTTTAATTTTATTTCTGTACCTTTTGTCTTATATGTAAGTAAACCTGATTTGGGGAGAGGAAGGAAAAACACAGAAATGATGGGACAAAGGATGCACTAATTCAACAGTGAAAATCGCTAGACTCTATGTTGAAAATGAACTATGTAACTTGTCGGGGGAGAAGGTTGGGAGGGAAAAATACTGGGGGGAAATGAGAGGAGAGGTGACACTGTTCAAAAAGAAAGGTACTTGGTGCTGGGAGTTTGGCCTAGTGGTAGAGTGCTTGCCTAGCATGCACGAAGCCCCGAGTTCAGTTCCTTGGTACCACATACATAGAAAAAAAGCCAGAAGTGGTGCTGTGGCTCAAGTGGTAGAGCTCTAGCCTTGAGAAAGCCCAAGGACAGTGCTCAGACCCTGAGTTCAAGGCCCAGGATTGGCAAAAAAATTTTAAAAAAAGAAAGGTACTTATTACCCAACTCATGTAACTGCAACACTTCTCTGTACATACCTTTACAATAAAAAAACAAGAAAAAGATTAAAAACAAAAATGTTATGGAGTGTTCCAGGGTAATAAGAGCCTTTTAATCTTGAAGAATCTTTTTGTCACTTAGAGTAACACACTCAGTCACACTGAGACTCCACTGTAGCATCTCTGGGGCTGGTTCACTTGCTGATACCTAGTTTGGGGACAGGGTCCAGGTGATGGGTGTCTGCAGGCCCTGAGCGTCTGCGGGTGCCCACTGTGGTATCACCCAGCAGCATTCTCTGGGAGGGAAACATGGTACTCTCCTGAGCATCTCAAGACTTGCTTAGGAAAGAGAGAGCTGCTGAACCTGTCTTGACTGCTGTCTAGTAAAAATGGATGTTTTTGGTGGAATTTTAGTGAGAAATCAAGGGCTGGATTCATTGCACTTCCTATCACTTGAAAATGAGATGTTTCGTTCATTGTTATTGTTATCTTTTTTTAATAATTGTTTTTCATTTCAGTGCATAGAGGGGTTACCGTGATATCTGCCAGCTAGAGGGTACATTACTTCTCACACATTGATATCCCTTCTTATGTTTTTTTCTCCATTTCCTTCCTCCACCTTTCCCCTCATTTTCCCCTCCTATTTCAAATGAACAAATAAACATCTCTATAATATACCAGGTAACAAAGTGGGATACTGTCCCATGTTATTAGTATCTCTTATTATTATCTCTAAGAGGGGGCTCAAAGGGGTTTCAGCTCAATGCATCGGTTTGTTGAATATGGTATTGATGAATGTCAATCCTTGCATCACTCTCCCCCTCCTTTCTTTCCCACCCCAGCAAGGTAATATTTTGAAATGACAGGCATGTTCGGTCCAAACATCTCCTGGAAATTCAGAGCAGTATGTCCTGATGAGATAAAGCCCCCAAATGCACCTTGTATGCTACAAACAATGAGAAGTTCTCACCTTTCATGAACGATAAGATTCATAAGGCAAAACCTGCAGAGTGCAATGTGATCACTCAGCTGCCGGAGAGCTGGTGTGACGCCCAAGGTGAAGGAAACAGAAGTCCTGTGGTTCAGAGTAGTTCTGTGATGACGGGTGGCATTTCTCCAGAAAAGCTGTGACATGACACTGTGCTATTCGATAGCTTCAGGGACTGATTAAGGTGTAGAATAGCGTGTAGGTTCCATGATGCTGTCTCTCTCTTTATAGTCACAGCTCAGAGGGGTGTGTGTGTGTGTGTGGTGTGTGTGTGTGTGTGTGTGTGAGTTAATTTCAGTTTTCCACTGCTGTATAATAAGTTGTTCAAAATGAAGAGGTTTAAAGCCACCACTCCATTATCCATGTTCTAGCAGATCTTTACTGGGACCAGTGGTTGGGTTCTGCTGGTTTTCTTGGCATCCATCCTGTAAAGTAGTGAAACTGTGAGCCACCCATGCGGCATAGCTCTTGTCTTAAAAGGGTCTATGTGTTCTTTCCAAGCAAGTAGATGGACTTTATTTCTATGTTTTTGTAGTACTGGGGTTTGAACTCATTCTTCTTGCTAGGCAGCTATTTTAACATCGAGGTTAACACCTCATTGTTTTCTATTCCATTTTTCATTATTTTGAGCTAGGATCTCACTTTTTGCCTGTTCCTGCGTTTGGACCACAACTCTCCTATTTTATGGCACAGCTGTACAAGCTGTTCAAGCTATAGCAAGCATGTACTACCATACCTAGCTTCTTCCACTGAAATGGAAGGACTCTTGAACTTTTTAAATGGTGTCAAACAAAAATAGACAGTGGGCAGGAATTGGTCTAGTCTGTCTTCAGGGTAGCTGAGGATTTCAAGAAGCTCAGAGAAGTCATCCCCAACACAGAATCACACAATACACACCCTTAGCTGAAGTGGATCAAAGATTCACACCAGACACAATGTTGGGGGAGTGGGGGAAGAAAAAAAATCCTTTTTTCTACCCTAACCATTGCTTCTTTCTGAATGAACTGCACACTGGGAAGGAAGGAGGGAGGGAAAGGAAAGAGGAAGGAAAGATGAATGGAAAGTCATGTTCTGATATTTTCTTGGCACATTTCCTGGGTGCCCCATGAAAGAAATCCTAGTATGAACTTGTTAGAAGACATTCATCTTCACAAAATGCATCAGATATATACTGTTACATACTTTAGTATTTTCAGTATAACTGAAAATGCTAAGTGATGATTTCTGACTGTGGGTGAGTCATCTCTCGCCTGGTGAGCAGTTCTGTAGAAGTTTCTGAAAAGAAAAAAAAAGAAGTGTTCCCAGATTACTGATTTTCATTCCCACTCTGTGTGTGTGTGTGTGTGTGTGTGTGTGTGTGTGTGTGTGTGTGTGTGTATGTTTATAGAGACACAAGTCAACATCTAAGTTCACTTGATATGCTTCACCTTTCCCCCAAAACTTTCTCTTGGATGATTTCAAAGCTCTGTGAGCTTTGGGAAGACAGAGGCAAAGAGCAGCTTAGCCCCTCTCTGTTAAGGTACTATGTTATCTCTCATCTCTTTTGCTGTCCCTTGGTTATCTCATATTGTTACAGTATCTCACTTTGTTACCTGATATATCGGATATATTTGTATTTGGTTATTTGAAATTGGATAGGGAAGGGGGGAAAACAAGATAAGGGTTGGAGGTGGGGGGTGGGAAATGGGGACCAAGACATGTGAAAGGGTATCAATGTATGGGAATTAATGCACCTTCTATCTGGCAAATATCATGTAACCCTTCTATTAATTACAATAAAAATATATAGAAAAAAAAGAAGGAGAAGGCTGGAACCAGAGCATACACATTTCCCTTTCTCAGTTAACCTTCATTTAGTTTTGTATGTGACCAAGTGTCAAGCTTGTCTTCCTTTCTGCACTAACTTGGCATCTGAGCAGGAGTCTCCAAGTCACAGAGTGGAGACAGGACTCTGGAGGACAGGAACAGCCTCTACCATCCACTCTCAGAAGAGCTGGGGTGGGGCATACACCTGGTGACCGCAAAGTGCCTTCCTGGTGAAGACTTGGGGAATTTAGGAAAGGAGAACACAGGAATCCCCCTGGATGGGTGGCTCTTCTGATAAGATGCTGCTCTGTCATGGTCACTCTCCTGTCCTGTTCCCTTCTGTGGAACCACTAGACCCACGTGGGACCTATCCATTCTTGTTCTTCTTCTTTTTTTTTTTTTTGCCGGAGCTGGGACTTGAACGCAGGGCCTGAGCACTGTCCTTGGGCTTTCTCTACCACTTGAGCCACATCACAATTTCTGGCTTTTTCTATGTATATAGTACTGAGGAATCGAACCCAGATCTTTGTGCATGCTAGGCGAGTACTTTACCACCAGGCCAAATTCTCAGTCCCCTATCCAATCTCTATGCAGAGGTAGAGGGGTGTAAGTGGCTGGGGTCCCTGACACCGTGGTATTCCACAATCTGTCTGTGACCTGTGAGCCATCTGTGAGATGGAGCCATGATGCTTTGATGAAATGGCATGGACTCTGGGTGCTGGGAGCTTATACCCATAATTTTAGCTACTCAGAAGGATGAAATCTGAGGAGTAATGTGGGAAGCCAGCCTGGCTAGAAGAGTCCATTTCTATTTAACTAGCAAGGTCAGAAGTAAAGCTATGGCTTAAGTGGCAGAGTGCCATCCTTAAGGAGAAAAGGCTAAGGGATATCACCTAGGCCCTGAGTTCAAGCCATAGTACCAACACACACACCACACACACACACACACAAACACAGGCACACACGCACTAGCACATGCACACACAAACAACAAGGAGCACAGTTTATAAAATAGAGTAAGCTTTTATTTTGCTTTGAAACTTTCCTTTCCCCACCATTATACATAACCTACTGGATCAAAGCACTGCATCCGAATGACCTAGCAGGCTCAAGAGTACCTACAGTGTTATTGACTACTCACACTTTCTCTGATCTGGTTCTCTCTTGCATTTTCCCTTTCAGCTTCTAAAGTGAGCAAGTTCCACTTTCATACGCACTTGGAAATGCGCAGTCTTGAGGCTTGGGTTCCTCTCTGAGCCTCCTCCCCGCTCAAGTTTCTAGTTCCTATGGGATAACCCAGATGCCCTGAGCTGCAGAGTCCATCCTCCGGATGCCTGCTCCCGTGGTGTCAGATCCACGTGGTGTTGAGATTCCCTTGACCACCCCACAGGGTCCTGGGCCTTGCAGCTCAGCAATAGGCTTCACCATCCATGAAGTTGTCTCTACCCCAGTCTGGCTTCTTTCATCCTTGGTGACCATTTCACCAAGGGAGGATCAAGAAGCAGTTTTATTACCTCCTGGCTCTGGGGTGCTATAGAGAGTGTAAGACTGGTTAAGCACCTGCAGAAAACTAAAGTTGGATCCTTCTTTGTCACCCTGCACTAGAATTAACTCCAAATGGATCAAAGACCTGGGGGTAAAAGCTGACACACTGAAAACTTTACAGGAAGGAATAGGAGATACACTAAGGCCTCCTTGGCACAGGTCGAAACTTTCTTAATAAGGACCAAGAATCACAACACATCAGAGAAAGGCTGGATAAGTGGGACTGCCAGCCAGGGAAGGAAAATCCAATAAACTACCAATAAAATAAGAAAAGCTTAAAGTGGAGCTGTGGCTCAAGTGCTAGAGTGCTAGCCAGGAACAAAAGAAACTCAGGGACAGCATCCAGACCCAAGTTCAAACCCCAGGACCAGCACAAAAACAAGAACAAAATATTTTTTGTCAGCAGGAGCCTCTTGGTCCCTAGATGGTGGGATTATTTTGGAAGGTGGGGTAACATTGAGACTCGGGGTGTCCTTGGTGTGGTATTATGTCCCATACTCCGTTAGTTTCAGTCCATTATCAGGCGAACAGTGTCTTCTACCATGTATTCTATCCATGTACCTAAAATCAAACAGCCATGGAATAAACCCTCTGAGTTAGGTGCCAGTGGCTTCTTCCTATAATACCACTTAGGAGGCCATGACAGAAAAGTCCATTAACCCAAATTAACTTTAAAAGAACCCTCAAAACCACAATAACAACAATAACAAAAAGATGTAGCTGTAAGTGAAAAAGGCCAAATGAGAATGTGAGGCCCTGAATTCAAATTCTGTATGGACAAAAAAACCCATCTTTTTAATAATATAAAAGTGTCACAGTGATTGTATACAGAGATTCCCTCCTTGAACACTCGTTTGTTAAACTTGTCATTTAAACTATGATGTAAAAATCAACGTTAATAAATTCTTTAATAAAAAAATAAAAGTGTCAAAAGATAATGACAGTTATTATTTATGGTAGCCACAACGTGGGCATAGTATGACTATTTACCAATTGATTTATAGTAGGCTCAGCTACAGTAGATATTGCAGAATAAATGAAATAGGAAGTGAGATACCCACGATGACTTGTTAGGTGAAAAAAAACAAGTGTCAAACAATATTTGCGATATGATGCCATTTCTTGGTATAGGTAGGAGAGAGAAACCACACAAATCCGTGGCCTGTGTTGGGATAAGCATTGAGAAGCTCTTGGTGGGATGCCTGATAAGGTCTGTGGTTGCTACTGGGTAAGAATGGACTGTGGGAGAGTGAGTCATTCTGGTTTCTTTATATCCTATGTATTCTTCTTTGACTCTTTAAAATGAGTAGGGATTGCTCTTTTCATTTAATGAGGTCTAGTAGCGGGATCTCTACAAGCTACCTAACAACAACAAAGCCCCAATCCTTCCCAAAGTAGGAATGAGGTGCTTCAGACTTCTCACCTTTGGCTGGCATTGATGCTTCTCTCCCCCTGCCCTGTAGAAGAATGGGGGGAATCAGAGACAGTGGAGAGTCAGAGTCTGCCAATGGGATGAGAGTGCTTGCTTGGCCTGATGGCTTAATTTACATTCACGTTTTACTCTGATGTCATTGCGGGCTTATGGAAAGTTCGTGAAGATGAACTAGTGAGACCACAGTATCTTCATCTGGCAAAATTCAGAAATAACAATGATCCGATGGTAGAAACTGTAGACAGGGTTCAGATTTCCCTACTTTTCCATGGCTGGGGTTTGGGGATGGTTTAGGTATGTTCCCCAAGGGTTCATGGGTTAGAAGCTTAGCTTCCAGAGGGATTGTGCAGGATCTTGCAAAGGGGCCTAGTGGAAGGCTGTTAGGTCACTGGGGCCCCACCTGCACTCGAAGGGGTTAATGGGGCTCTTGTGTTTCATACCTGAGGGTATGGTGAAAGAACAAAGGCAATGGATATAGCTCAAAGGGAGAGCACTTGCTGAGCCTCTGCAGGGATCTGGGTTCCATCTTGGCACCAAACAACCATCATCAACAAAGTGCATAGCTGAGCTGGGCATGACAGCATCTACTTAAAATCCCAACACTCAGGAGGCTGGAATCTTTCTGGATTTCCTCTTCTTGAACACACTCTTATCACGAAGCCATCCATCATATCACTAGAGAGGCTCTTACAACCTGAAATATGACCTAAATAAACTTTGTTTTCTATAAAGAATCTAGTATCAAGTATTCTGATATAGCAAAGGAAAGTGGATTTGTTTACCTACCACATCCTTTATCAGTCCTAGGACTTGTTTTGTTTTGTTTTGTTTTCCAAGACTGGTATTGTACCACTTGAGCCACAGCTCCACTGCCAGCTTTTTCAGTGGTTAACTGGAGAGTCTCACAGGCTTCAAATCACAGTCCTTAGATCTCAACTTCCTGAGTAGTTAGGATGAAAAGCCCTGGGCACTGGTTACTGGGAGGTTGGGTGGTTAGTTGGAGACAGAGTCTCATGGACTTTTCTTCTCGAACTGGCTTCAAATCTCTGTCTTCTGAATATCAGTCTCCTGGGTTTACAGGCATAAGCCACTAGTGTCTAGCAGTACTTGATATTTTATGACCTCTTATTCTGTATAGCACTAAGTCATCATATGGTAACACACCAGAATTTTCCCCCTTTGTAAAGGCAAATAATGTTCAAACGCACATGCAACCCACCCTACCATGAGTACAAAATCAATTTTAGTAGTATATTTTACTTCCCCTCATAATTCCACACACTACAATTTCAACATGTAATGGAATTAAATGAATGTGGTATTTTGCACTGTTCAAGTACTTTGAGGTCTTCTGTATTATAAAGCTAGAGCACATTTCGATTTCAGTACCACATTCACATTAGAATTCCTGACCTTGTGTGAGTGTGCCTTGTGAACATCAACTCTGTATCTTCCAGTGGCATCCTTGTAAGACAATGTGCCATCCTGTTCACTGGTTCCTATCATGTGGCCCAAGCTGGTAGGTTTGTGGCATCTAACCTCCAGCGTGTCTCTCTCCAGCTGGGAGGTGGATATCTGTATTTCCCAGATCTGGATTCAAGTGCTTCTGAAGAGGGGATGGGAGGGAAGGTTGTGGCTTTTGCTATATTGTAAAAGAGTTCGATTTCTAGGCGTGCTGGTGGCAGTCACCAGACCACAGCTGGCTTTTTAGGGGACAGGGAGCAGCTCCCTAGCAGGTTTCTTCATACAGCTTGCCCACAGTCTTTCAGGCCCTGTCCTGCGTCTTGCCTACCCCAGGGGCTCCGGTGAACTCTGTTCTTTGTAATTGAGTTGTGGTACCTCTGAAGCCACCTTTTGGTGCTGAGGTACAGAGCGTGAGACAGGTGGACTGAGTCCTGGGCACCCTGCTGCCTGGACGTTGTGCCTGATGATTAAGATACGCTTACAAAAGCACCTCCAGCCTTGTGCAGCTGACGATGGCTGTGATCGTAGCTACTCAGAAGGCTGAGCGTTGAGGATCACTGTTGAAAGCCAACCTGGGCAGAAAAGTCTGTGACATTCTTATCTTTAATTAACTAGCAAAAAGCCACACATGGTTCTGTGGTGAAGTGGTAGAGTGTGATCCTTGAGTGAAAAAGCCAGTGAGAGTGTATGAGGCCCTGAGTTTAACTCCAGTACCATGCATAAACACACACATGCCCCGCCCCACAAATGCACTTAAATCTACTTCTACTCTAAACTACTTCCTGTGCTGAGGAAGCCCTGACCACTGTATTGATAACAAATGTGATGAAATACGTTTCTTTCCGACTTTCTCTAGACAATGTCTCCAATTACACAGAGAATTGCATATCAGGTCATCGACGAACTGTACAGTAATTTGGTGGAAAGCAGAGTCAAAAGAGGAGTCTCTAACTCATGCCAACTTGGAAAACTTATGAAGTAGATGGAAGAGAAAATTGATTATGGCTTTTAAAGGACATTAATTTTATGGGCAATGTTTAAAGGACAATTTCCTCTGTAGATTATAAAGCAATTTAGGAAACTCATCCATAAATATTTTAGGAATAAATGTTTTCTTTAAGAATGATTAAAAAATATATTCATGCCTCCCTTCCCTGGATGGCTTTCATTCACTTAACTATGCTGTTTTGGTATTTTACTTAAATGTGATCCACATTAGTCAGACTCCCGTGTTTAAGGGCTATGTTAGTGTCTTTCAAGAGACAGGCCTAGTCTAAGCAGTGCCACTAATGCAAAATTTATGCTAATGCAGGCCTGTAAAGACAACTGGACATTTCTTTGGACACTGAGTTAGTAAATATTATCCTAGCTGTTCTATCTCAGTGATTTTTCGAATCATTCACAATCTATACATCGCAGCATATATAATTCATATATACCTGCACACAAGCACACACACACACACACACGTGCAACAGCAGTCCACGTGCCCTCATAGAGGTACAGATATATACATTTACATACAGGCACACAGAAAGACTACTGGATTTACAAAAGGGAGTCCCAGCCAGTGAACCCCTTCCTATGTTGAAAAGACTTAAGCCCAAATTGCTTTAACTATGGAACATTCCAGATGGCTTCATCTGCCTCAGATGAACTCAGAGCATTCGCGTGAGCCTACAGTTTAGCAAAATCGTCTAACAACAAAGCCTACCTTATGGGGAATTGCTGAATGTTTCGTGATTTACTCAATACAGTACCAGAAGTAGCATGCCAACTCCCCTGCGCTATGATAAAGTCTTAAAATTGTTCTGTGGAGCTATGGTAAGTCAGGGTCCATAGGTAACAAACATGAACTAGCAGCTGTGGCTCAAGGGGTAGAGTGTTGGCTTTGAGCAAAAGAAGCTCAGGGACAGTGCCCAGGCTCCTGTGTTTACACCCCAGGATGGGCAAAAATACAAAAGAGATTACATTTGAACCAATCAATACGCTAGTATTTTTCAGAATTTAGCTGAAAGCAACCCTTGAACCAAGGAAAGTGTAAACTAGAATAGAAATCTCTCAGCTAATATAATCTAGAACTGTGTTAGTCAAATAAGAAAAAGTGTGTTCAGGCAGAAACCCCAATAAAATATCTCTCAGATATAAACATTTTGCCATTTTTCTTCATTTGCTAACATAAAAACATTTGAGTAGCTACTCATCAATCTCTTTCTCTCTGTGTCTGTCTAACTCTGTGTCTCTGTCTGTCTGTCTGTTGGTCTGTCTGTCTGTCTGTCTGTCTCTCTTTCTCGCTCTAGAATTAGCCCTCAGCAGCTTGTAGTTGCTTAGCTGGCAACCTACCATTTAAGCCACGCATTACCTACCGAATGGGGGTTTATGTTGGAAGTGAAGTCCTGATGACTTTTCTTTCTGGGATGGCCTCCAACTTTGATCCTCCTGGTCTCAACCTCCTGAGTAGCTAGGCTGGCACATATGAGCCCTCAGCATCCAGTTTACTCACTGTTCTTTTCATGTATGGCCCAGACTTGGTCTTTGGAAGGACTTGCTGACCAGATTCTTATATCATTGTTCTTATGTACACACACCTGTAATTCACTGCCAACAACTTCCAGTTTTGATTTTTATGGAGGGAGACTGCTATAATACTTAATGTAATCTGATTGTTGAACACTTCTGGATATGACCTGCTTACATTGGAATGTGTATATAAATCTCTGGGGGAATCTGCTTGAATGTAGACTCTGACCAAAAAGTGTGGGTAAATTCTGGGATTTGGCATTTCTAACAGGCTTCCTTGTGCTGCAGGGACTAAGTGTCTACAGAGCACACTTTGAGTAGCATAGACATTGACGTTTACAATTCCTGTCATTTCCAACCTGTTTCCAGTTGTGCTAGTGCATTTAAATCTAGGCCATGTATCATAGCAACTCAACTCTGTCTAGTCCTCCTAAAGCATCCAACTTAATCTTCACTCTGAAAAGGAAAAATCTATTTTCTGCATTGACTCCATTGGTGTGTATAAAATAACATGATTATTATAGGCACACTTGTCATAAATTGACTTGAGACCAAATACAACTGAAGGCAGATAAGCATTTGCTTTAAATCATGTGCGTTGGTCAGCTTTCTGTCTCTGTAGTGAATACATGAGATAAATCAACTTAAAGGAGGAAGTTTTAGTCTATGGTTGATTGATTGGAGTAAAACAACGCTTTTACATTATGGCAACCAGAAAAGAAAGAGAAAGAGAGAGAGAGAGAGAGAGAGAGAGAGAGAGAGAGAGAGAGAGAGAGAGAGAGAGAGAGAGCGCCACCCCCAATGACACAACTTCCTATTATTAGGTTCTGCCTCTTAAGGGTTCTTCTACCTCTCAGGAGTGCCAGTGCAGAATGAGTGCACTCATTGAAGCTGGTGTGTAGTCTTGACTTTACACTGGACAACGGCAATTCCCCCACATACACACACTTGCCAAAGCAAACAGCCCTGTGTTCAAACTCCATGTATAGATAGAGAGATGTAAATATATTTCATAAATATCTACGGATGCAAGAGCTTTATCTTGGGTGATTGTTGTTCTTAGTGTACTGTGTTATTTCTCTTCTCTTTTCTTGCCCTTATGGGTAAATCTTATGTCGTTGCTGTATCTGACTTTGTTACTTGGTATATTGTGTATATGTTTATTTGTTTGGTAACAGAATTGTCCTGGCTCAAAAACTGTACTGCTAATTTTTTCCTAGCAAAAAGTACCTGATTTTGTTTTTTAGTTTAGTTGTATTTTTTGTTGTTGTTTTTTGGTTTTTTGCTTTTTGCTTTTTGTGTTTGTTTTTCAGAGAGCTGCTCAGCACAATATAGATGCTTCTTTCTGAAACTTAGCCCAGAACTGTTCAACTGCTCAATTTAACATTTTGGCTCCATAGAAAAATAACAATGCTATATTAAGTTACCACTGCCAAGTAGGTGGCCAAACTGTATATATGACATTCTTAGTGTTTCAACAAACTAAATATGCCCAAGGCACATTTCCCCAATGCTTCTTCCAAAATTATCATCCATGCAATTTACATTCCAGAGCCACAGCTTGCATTCCAACAGAAGAGGCTGCCAGGTCATGTCCCTGGCCCCTTACCCTCTGTCTCCAGCCCACTGCTCTCTGCCCCCAGTGTAAGGGGTCTTCTGAGATCCAGGTCATTAATCACCTAGGCTAAGGGTGAGTTGCATGATTCCCTGTCTTGGGGCTTAGCAAGGATCAATAAAACAAGCTGAAAATAAACAAAAAGACTCCTTCCAACATTAATCTTATTTAACAACTTGTTTTTATTTCCTTGACTTTCCCCACTTCTAATTTTAGAATGGAATGAAGTTATTTTTGAAGACAAATTTATGACTCTCTTGCCACTTTGAAACTTTTAAATGCTTGGCACTTTTTCTCCAAAGGAGGGGAAAAAATCCTTCAGTAGAGTGAGAATTCATGCCCTGAGTAGGCACAGTCAATTGCTGCAAAATCACCAGTAGCTTTACCTCCCAAACTCATGGTCTCATCTATCATAATGCTCTAGAAGATAAACTCTGTGTGTGTGTGTGTGTGTGTGTGTGTGTGTGTGTGTGTGTGTGTGTGACTTGAATTCAAGACTTCATCGTACTCTTGCTTGGCTTTGCTTTTTTGTTCAAGGATGATGCTCTATCCCTGAAGCCACAGCTGTACTTCTGGCTTTTTGTTGGTTAATTGGAAAAAAAGAGCCTCATGGACTTTTCTCCCCAGACTGGCTTCAAATGGTGATTCTCAGATCTCAGCCTCCTCAGTAGCCAGGATCGTACGCATGAGTTCCCAGTGTCCACCTTTCTGCTGCAGCAGAGGCATTGCCCGTGGACATTCTCCCAGCCAGGAAAGCACGCTGACCAGGTGAGCGCTTACCGTCTAGGACAGAGGATAGTATTGCATCTGCCTCTCTCAGATCTAGCAAAACTGGAGCCTCATTACCATATCAACTTCGGCCTTTATGATTTTCATTTGATTTCCTCTGGGAAGAGGCACAGTGAACAGTCCAACTCACAAATGCTAGGCAGCTTTCCCTTCCCTACCCCAAGATCTAGAGATTGAAATGCTCTTTCAACCAGCTCCAAGGTTAAAAAGAATGCAACCTTCCCCTACTGCCTCCTGGGTGCTGGGGAGAGGTGTTAGAAACTATTCAAAATGTCTTTCCATGGGAGAGGAATCTTTAGAGATACAAGTATAGCATAATAATCCAAGCTATTCAAAAGGCTGAGATCTGCAGATCAGAAGACAGCCCGAGTGGTGAAGTCTTGAGATTCTTGTCTCCAATTAACCAGCAACAAGCTGGTACCCTCCAACCCCCCCCCCACACACACATATTGATACGCATGCAAGGCACACATATCCTAAAGTCAATCTGTTTTTCTGTTGAAATGGCTGACTTCAGCTGTAAGAGATGGAGGGAGATTAGGGTGTGACCTGTGGCTTCTCACCAATGCCTAGAATCAATCCATCCACCCACTTTCCTCCCCCTGTCTCCTCTGCCTCTCTTCCCTTCCCAGTTTTCTTTTCTGAAGGGGCCTCTTCAATTGCTCTTGAGCCTGCTTTCTCATTTGCTAGCTCTCCCAAATGGAATCCACTTCTCCCGTCTCTAAGTTGCAAAAGCTTGATGGCAATACTGCACAGGCTTTCTTTCCACTTAAAAAGCTGGCTGCTCCGTTTACCATCACTCTTAGGCTACTTAACCTCATTTGAAAGGCCCAGTTTGCGCTGCCTTACAGTTGCTCAGGAGTCTCAAAGCCTGTTTTTCTCAATAGCTTGCCAGCAGCCAATTCCAGTAGCCCACGGGAGCTTTCTACCCCCTGCCTGCTTTTCTTTGTTAAAAGGGCGGAAGGCAGACCTGGTCTGTCTGCTGGATACAGCAAGTGATCTGTATCCAGACTCTGGGATCATTCTGTACTTGGGGCTTTACAACCGGGCACATCTGAACATTCCTCAAATCCAGAAAGGGTCTCAAAATAGAATAAGAAATGAGAATTGAAATGGGAATCCCATAGAGCTGCCAGCTGTGGTTGGAGAGGGCCTGGGACTCACCCCTGGCCTATAGCCTGTGGTCCTTATTACCCATGTGGCCTTGTAATCCAAGGGCCAGCCATGCTTATTAGAGAGAGGAGCAGCTTTGCAAAGAGGGAAATTGGTGTCTCATGGCCTGATGCGGGAAAGAGACCCTTGGGAACTTCCAGAACACTCGGTCTGCTGAAGAAGTCACCTTTATTCCAAACCACCACAGGCATGCATGGAGGGTACGTTGTTTAAGGAGGAAGTTTGAAGATTGAACATCTGCCCTCTTGTCTTTAGGGTGGAGTGTTTTTACCAGAATTTGGGTTTTCTAGGTGGCTGAAAGCTGAATGCACTGTAAGGCAAGAAATCTTTGCTTTAGGGACAGGAACTTGTGGCAGTGTCACAGTGCAGGAGTGAGGTACCGCAAGGGGCCAGTGAAGGAAGGAAGGGGAGGCCTCACCATGCCAATGTTATACAGGGGAACAGATTTGTTTTCTTTGCCTATGAAAGAATCAAAAGGCAGGAACGTGTTTGAGGCAAACAGAGTAAGTTTATTCAAGAGCAAAAGGAAAAAAAAAAGCCCTAATAAAAGTTAGTGAGACTCTCCATCAGAGAGGGGACCCTGGAGAGGAGTCCAGTGAAAGCCCTTGAAGGCTGGTTTATATTGTAGCTTCTCCTCCCCTGATCCACCTTGCCAATAGTAAGACATGAGAGGCCAGCTACCCATAGGAGCTTAAGGTTTAATTGGTGGACAGATCTGCTGGGCTGCTTCAAGCGGAAATGGAAGCAGCAGCAATGGAGGGATGTGAGTGGAAATGAAACAGTCACACAAGTCACGTTACGTGGATGGTGGGAATCCTGGAGGGGGGTGGGCAGGGGGGTGGAAAAGAGTCAGTTCCCAGAAGGTATTGTGAAGGTGTTATGTGGCCTACAGGAATTGGGGGGGGAGAATCACATTTGGAGGAGAGTAATGAGACTGTTGTAACTGGGGCAAGAATTTGTACACCACACCAGGAAACAGAAACTTAACAGATTTTTGTACACAGGTAGGGACACAATTGTAGGGACTGAATTCGCAAACTGACTCTAAGACCTTAGGGAGGTGATGGTTTGTTAGGTCACAAGGGCAGAGCCCTTGACAGTTGGGTTAAGATCTTTACAGAGGAGGACTTATTATTACAGTCTTTGCCTCTTTTTACTCTGGCCTTCTGTCACGTGAGCATCCAGAGATAAAAGGTTCCACTTGGCCTCAGAGGAGAACCTGCATCATCTGGGGCCTGGACCTTGAACTTCAGTCTCCAGGATGGTGAGAAATGACCTCCCTGTTTTGTGATAAAAAGAGACCAAAGTCCTTTAGAGGGGAAAATATGGCCAGAGAGATAGGTGAAAAGACAAGGGAATTCTTTTCTTTTAAATACATATAATAAGGTACGGTCTCCAAAATTAGTACTAGGAAGCAACTAGCAAAGCAGTGAAGCTTCCCTCCATTTAAATACTAGGTTAAAAGGACCAGAAGACCTATGTATAGCTAGCTTTCCCCACCTGTCCTCCTTGGCAACATGCTGTGAATGGTTGGAAACGGCATGCTGAGAGCCCTCCAGCTCACCTATTGGCCCTAGGTTTTGGATAGACCCAGAGACATCTCCATATTTGAGAATGCTAAGTGACATCCATCTTGGCTACCTAGAGCCAATTGCTGGCTGGAGAAACTTCTAGATGAGAACTTGTATTCTGTGCGTATTTCCCCAGCTCTGAAAGAATAAAGGCAGTAGATGACAGCTACCATTTCTGAGTCTTTTAACTTTCTTATCTCTCTCTAACCTGTTCCACTAAACTAGATTCTTCCCACTCTCTCTAAATCCTAGAAAGTGGATTGCCTGCCATTTTCTTTAGAGTTGTACTCCTCTCCTTCTGTTCCTCCTAAACTTATTCCTTGCTTTGTATTTTACTTTTTTTGGTACATCTTTATTCAATTCTCTGTTGGAATTGCTAAGAATCTGGGATCTTCACCTCGGAGAAATTCATTGGTAACAAACTCACTACAAAAAAAGGACTGAGTTTTCTTGTGGTTTTGCCTGGAGTCTCTTTTTATGTCTATTGGAGGAGGAAGGGGTAGGGGCCATGAGCTAGCCTTTACCATTGGTCCTTTCACTGGCATCCCCTCGAGAGGTAGATGAGGATAAAAAGTGGCAGACTTTTTAAAATATGGCAGATAACAAGTGACCCATCTTGGTGATTCTTGTTTCTATAGTCCTTGGGTTCCTGCTCAAATGCCTCTTCCCATAATGCCCTGGGTGCTTATTCAACATATGACAAAGGCCAGGGAGGTGTGTGTTGAACCCACCAGGCAATCAATGCAAAGGCCAAAAGAGGAGATATAGGAGGAGCCCATACTCTAAAAGCCACCCTCTGAGAGAACTCCACTGAACATCTCTTTGGGGTTTTTAAGGATTTCTCTGCATTTTCAAATAAACTTGCCACTTTATGATTCCTTCCTTTCAATTCTTCCATGGATAGAGGAAATGAATTCATTCCTGAAGGTGTCACCTTCAGTTGCCTTTCCCAAAGGGCTCATAGGTTCCTAATTATGCTAGAAACTGAATATTGGATTTTCAGGGACTGAGTTCCCTCCATCCTAGACCTAGCATCTCAAAACCTGATACCTAAGGACTCACTCACCAGGCACATGGCCAATAGATAGTCATGACCCATCACTATAGCTGGCATTTACAGACCTTTCCTTCTTTCCTGTCTCTGCCTCACAGTTTGACATACAACAACTTGGGCGATTTTGTATACTACCATGAACAAAAGCACTTTCCAGAAAGATTCTCCTCATGAAGTCGTTAGACATGGCATCTTAGA
The DNA here is from genome assembly GCF_031878675.1 of Megascapheus bottae. Classification (NCBI taxonomy): domain Eukaryota; kingdom Metazoa; phylum Chordata; class Mammalia; order Rodentia; family Geomyidae; genus Megascapheus; species Megascapheus bottae. The sequence goes on along the minus strand of NC_143542.1, from coordinate 1,936,067 downwards.
GACATCTGCATTTGGCATTTACAGGTTAGTCTCTCCTGGTGTCATTTTAGGATTGAACCTCAGCTGTATCCCCTTTGTCCTTCCTTTCCTCTCCAAACCTGGGCTACTCAGGAAGCGACTTTCAAGTTTCTGGAGTGAGTGGCTGCTTCAAAGACCAATTAGGGGGTGAATGGAAAGTGACAAGGGGCCTGACCTTTCCTGGAACAGCCTTTTGCCAGTATGCTTGGGAAGCAGTGACAGTAACAGTCACAGCAACAGTATAAAAACAACATTAAATAAAAGATTGTGGGGAAACATACTGGGAATTGTATTCAGAGTCTTGTGTTTGCATGGCAGTTGCATTACCACTTAAGTGCTTAGTTCTTTGCTCTTAAAGTTGTTGGTTTTGGTTTTTTTATTTAATGTAGGGTCTCCACTTTTTGTCCTGACCTGACCTCGGATGACAGTCCTTCCACCTCTGCCTTCTGCATAGCTGAGACTACCAGTATAAACCATCATAAACAGCTTGTTGTTTTGTTTGTTTCTAAAAGCAATCTTGCTATCTTACCACCCCACCTCCCCAACTGGCACCCTATCATTCCCGGCTCCAATAAATGAGTTTTGGTTGGAGGATTCTCGGATTCATGTTATGATACATTTTAATAAGCTGGAGATTTTAAACTTTATTCTTGGATTATGCTAAACATTCTAGGCCCTTAATGTACATTGGAATAAGTAGATCAATGCCCATGACTTAGAAATGATGGAGCTGATCCAAGACGAGAGGCTCCCAAGACTACTGGGGCCTCTCCCTCTCTGGGCAGCACCTGCGTCCTTGGGAATCTGTGACGAGCCTTGATGGTGAAGATTCCACCAGAGGAGCCTCTCTCCCAATGTTGACATGTGTCTGTGTGGCACAGGCAGGTGAGCACTCTGCTCCCTAACTTTCTCAGCTGTGACTCTGGGAACAGCGATCCACCCTATTGCATAGCATTGTGCAAGCTAAACACGCGTAGCTCTGAGCTTCACAGGAAGGACATTTTCACAAATGTTGGCCCTTCTTACTTGTTAGATTTCCCCAGGGAAGGGCCCTGTGTGAGTCCCCAATTAATCTGCACCTCACCACCACCTTCTCCCAGTCTTTATCCAGCACCTGTGTACCTAGGACCTGGGCCAGTGACTTGTGTCTGCAATCACATCTGGGACTGTCTGGGGCATGTGTCCTTCAGACGGTGGGAGATTTCCAGACTCTGAGGTCGTCCTCATGGGGTGTGGCCCCACCTTCTTCCACTTGGCCACACTTTTCCTCTGGCTGCCAAGGTGCTCTCCCCTTTTCTGCTGACAAAGTTCTCCATGTGTCTTCTTGGGAACCCTTTTCCTCCAGTGTCTGGAGGACTTGCCAATGTGAAATGCACCCCACGATGTGTTAACACTGTCCTAGTATACCCCGGGCCTTGGCACATGAAGCTCTGGAAGAGCTGTACACTTAACAACTACAATACCTAAAGTGGCTCCGAATCTGGATTCTTCTGAGAAAGACACCAGGGACGTCATTGATTCCACTTTAACAGACTCCTCCATACACCTCTAAGCCCAAGAGATTCACATTTAGAAAACCGAGATTGGCAGAACCCCACATTTGGCTCCAGCAGAGAGGCCTAGGCCAGACTTTTGAGAGGAGGCAGGGTAGGCTCTGTAGGAAATGGAAGGGGGATTCAGAGGAGAGAGCTTGGAGGCATTGGTGTGTTTGCCTGTGCTAGAACAGCCCCCACCCCCAAAAAGGGATGTTAGTCTTGCACACTCTTTATGTCAATAAAGAGAAAGAGAAAACAGTAGGTGAAATCGATTTTCAATCTCTCTCTCTCTCTCTCTCTCTCTCTCTATATATATATATATATATATATATATGTATGTATGTGTTTGTGTGTGTATGTGTGTGTGTGTATATATATATATATATGTATACAAGAAAGAGGAGCTAGTACTGTTTATAAAATTGGGCTGATAGTAGGTACTGACTTTCAGAACCTCCCAATTGTTATTCTAGCTACTCAGGAGACCTGGGATTCCAGGTTGTGATTTGAGGCCAGCTTGAGCAGAAAATTCCATGAAACACCATTTCCAATTAACCAGACAACAGTTGGACTGGAGGTGTGATTCAAGCCAACCAATTGTGAGTTTCTGAGTTCAAACTCACCCTAAGATCAAACACACTTTGGGGACTGGGCTTTATGAGTCTGTTTTTGCCAATTTCCCACCACGTATGTTTCTACTTTCTCTGGAGACTGGTGGTTTAGGTTTGCGATCTATAGGCAGAATGGCAGACGTGCAGACATGCAGCCACTGCTTTGATGCAGTTGTGGTAGATTCATATGTCAGGAGTAGAGCTGCACCTTGCTAAGTGGTGAGAAACTTCTGCAAGTTGTGCATGTGTGATGTTTATTTTTTTTATATCTATAACTCCAAGGTTCTCCAAGACTTCCCTCCTCCTCCAAGATTTTTATAACTGCAGTTTCCAAAGTCTCATTCCCACTAGCTTTGATATAGTCCTGAGAGAATATTTAGAGAGTCTTCCTTTTAAGCCAGTTCCTCAAATACTCAAATGCTAGACCATAATGGATATTCAGGCACAAATTTTCTCTCTGACAATTATGAAAATGTCAAGCATGCTCAAACATTAAAAGAATTGTACTGGGACCACTAAGATTTTGAAATTAACTTTTTAAAAATGACACCTACTTGATATTATCAATCCATCCATTTCTATATCTACCCATTCAACTTTTCAATCCCTTCTTCATCCATCCATCCATCCATCCATCCATCCATCCATCCATCCATCCACTCATCCATCTATGCACCATCCAAGCTTATGTAGCCTCCAGTATGCTGCATTTCTAAACCCTCTGCATAGATCTCTGATTTACCTTGGATAAGCAAATGTAGCTTAGCAATAGATATTTGAGACACAGCTCCATGCTTACTGTTCACAGGCTAATCACCATCTCTCTTGCTTTTTTGCATCCTAATGGGAAATGACTTGTTGTCTGCATCTTTAAGCAGGTTTTTTTTTTCGCTAATGTGTAATGAATATTTCTTTTTGTATTCATTTCATGCACATTCCTTTGATTCACATATGTAAATATAAAAATTATGTATATACCCACATATTATACATACACATACATATATATATATACATATACATATATGTGGCAGTAATGAGGTTTGAACTCAGAGCCTTATACTTGCTAGGCAGTTGCTGCTCCACTGAGCAGTGGTCCCTGTCTGGAATAGTTAAAAAAGCAACTCACACAGTGCTGTAATTTGCATGTGATCTGAATGTTCACCAAAGTTTCACCTGCGGGGAGTTTGACACTCACTGTAGAGTGTTCAGTCAGTGACATCTCTAAAAGATGGAGGCCTAGTGGAGAATGACTAAGTCTGTGTGCACTGTTGTAAATAGCATTGAGAGTGTTACTTCTGGTGAGAATGAGCTGTTATTATAATAAAGAAAGACTGTTTTTTCTCAAGTCTCTGGCTTCCTATCTCACCATGGAATCTCTTCATGTGGTTCATGATCTCAGGATACCATATTATTTTGTGTTGCACCGACAAGGGGTTCTGTTTGGACTTTCTATTTCCAAAGGTGATCTAAATAAATCTCTCCTCTCTATAAAATATACTCAACCTGAGGTGTTTTGTTATAGCAACATAGAATAAGCCAATGTACTCCCAGTTTTACTAAGTGGAGCTTCTCTTCCTTGGTCTAGTACGTGCTTGGGCACCCCTGGCATTTCTTGACCAACTTTGAGAAATTTTAGAGTGATCCCTTTTGCAGAGGACTAAACCTTCTGTCTAATAGTTCTGGTGCTCCAGAATTCAGGCATCTGATTCCTTTTCAGAAATACAAGAAGAATATAGGTCATCCGACACTCTAGGGATGTGTGAAATTTGACTAACAGGTGCCCAAATCCAGTCCATTTGCATTCAGAAAGCTCTTGTGGGAATGTGGCATAATTAACTGAACTAACGAAAGCTTATTAACAGAGAGTTGTGGGAGGGATTGCCCCAGGACTATAGGATGAAAGCTAACTAGAAAAGAGAAGCAAAGAAGTTGTAATCAAACAAAATGAACAATTACATTGTTTTCACATAGGTGTTTTGGACTTTGGCCCTGTGTAGACCTCTGATCCTTGCTCTGCCACAGCAGCTGTGAGTTAGAATGGTATATGGGCCACCTCTGAGTCCAACACCAGCAGCATTTGATGAATGAGAACTCTGATCAGTCAGTGAAAATCTAGATCCAAAGTCTAGCTTTGGCCTGTCAGTCACAGAAGGCCTCCCAATAGACGTTAAATCTGTGATAAATAACATTGTCATGTCTTGGAGTCTGCATTTGAGTTACAGAAAGCACACATATACCTATCTTTATTCAGGGACTCTGGAAATTGAGTATCCCACATATATTGCAGCTCCAGGCAACAACATGACATTTGGAAGTAAATATTTTGGAAGCAAATTAGTTTCCATAAGCTTGAATAGTTATTAGACTTCCTTTCTCTCCTAAAAAGTTTTCTAAAACAGCGTGATCTCTCTTCTCCTCCCCTCCTCTCTCCTTCCTTCCTCTCCCTTCCCCACTCTCCCTTTTCCTTCCCTCCCTTTCCCCCCTCCTTTATATCCCTTCCTTTGCCCCCTTCCCTTCATCTCCTCTCTAATCCCTTCTCCCTACCCTCTTTTTCTCAGGTACCAGGGTTTCAATTCAGGATCTTGTGCTCACTCAGCTTTCTTGCTCATCTAGTGCTTTACCACTTAAATCATGCCTCCATCCTGTTTTGTATGTGTGTGTGTGTGTGTGTGTGTGTGTGTGTGTGTGTGTGTGTGTGTGGTTAAAGATGGAATCTCTTGTACATTTCTGCTTGGGCTGGCTTTGAATGGTGATCTTCCAGGTCTCAGCTAGCTGAATAGCTGGGATTACAGGTGTGCAATACTGGCTTTGAACTTAGCCTACCTTTCCCTTAGGACTTAGAATCATCGTTAGAGGACATTGACAGGTAAGTCTGAAAGATTCTCTTTTTTTTTGTGGGTGGGATTGAAGGAAGAAGTACGAAGGCAGGGTCCAGAGACTCAAGACAGGAGACCACCGATAGGCTGGTAAACCAATCCAATCCATCTGATGGAGAATGTGGCTATGATGCTGCTGATTGGGCCCCATCTGTAGTAACATCAGGTGATGCACGGGGACCAGCCATCATATCACTCCAGGAGAATATCCAGACACTACTTGAGTTCAGACCAGGACCTGAGAGGCTCTACCCTAGATAGACTGAAGCCAGACAGATAAAGCAGATAGAAGCCAATGCAAAGACAGAAGGTCTCGGCAATGAGTCTACTCATAAAGTTCACTGTACAGGTCTACCATTTGCTAAATACTTCTGCCTAACAGCCTCACGGACTGGCAGTGATAATTGTGGGTGGCAATGAAGGAGAAATTATTAAGGCAGTCTCTGGTAGCCCAAGACAAGAGACCCCACATTGGCTGGTAGAATTGCCTCTAAAACATTAGTGTTGAGAAGAAAAAGGCTCTGACTGCCAATCAAGGGACCTATACTCTGGTTTTGACTCCATCCACCTACTGGAGTTTCTGAGAACAGTGGAACATTCCAGCAGCATGTGTCACCTTCTGAGGCTGGCTGTGGTGGTCTGAGTGTCACATGCCTAGTTCCCAGTACCTGGTACTATATTCAGAGACTCCATGGTCTCATTCTGCCTTTATGCATATAGCACTCCCTCCGCCCTCAGAGCGAGTTCCTATTTCATGTTATTCACTTAAATTCAAGCTGCTTTTCTATCCAAGGCTAATCTTTTTCGTTAGTTAAGCTGCTGTATCATAGGAAATAAATATTGACCCTCAAGTAGATAATTGCCATAATTGAAACAATTAGATTATCTTCTCCCAGGAGACGATTCACTAAAGCTATTCTTTCAATAAGAGAAGACATGGCACAACAACAGAAGATGGATTCGCAATCCATTTCAGTCATCCTGCTGGAGAAGGTGAGATTTTTGCTGGCTTGATGGCCAGATCTTTGAGCCTGTAGATGGTAAGCTTTGGCTCTAATGTAGAGCAGTAGACAGAGGGAGGGGCTATCTGCTCTGCCCACAATAGATGGTCATCAGAGTGGGCAGCTGAGACTGTCTTGGAGGTAGAGAGAAGAGAGAGAGTAGTATCACCTGCCCATTTACCTCATGGCAGTCGTGAAACAAAAAGTGAGAGGAGACTGCCCCAGCATGACCTTTTAATGGTCCCCCTCCAATGATCTGACTTCCTCTCACCAGTCCCATTCTCTTAAAGGTTCCATTACTTTCCAATAGGGCCACGGGCTGGGGACCAAGCCTTTAATGCATGAGACTTTGTTGATATTCAAGATCTAAACTAGAGCTGTGGGCTTTATAAAGGGGAATAGGCTGTCATTCTTAGGCAGTGGTAAAGACATAAATGACTTCCATTAATTTCTTTTTGTTGTTTGACTTGGAGGTTCTATAGGTAACTTGTTAAATAATGCATCATTGTGCTTTTACGTACTTTAGCTCAATAGCTAGATGAAGGATGTCAGAACCATTTTTTGTGCAAAGGCCTAAGAACATCTAGACTACCAGAAGCCCTAGATTTTATGTCAGCTAGGATCTGCTGTGTGTGAGGGTTTTGTGTGCAATACCTGGCTATAAAAGGCTAAGGACTGAGCTTGCAGAGTCTGAATCTCCACCTCAGGTCTCCCCTGCCTATGCTATATCCTTCAGGATCATGACTGCATAGTAATATTTCCATCCACAATGGATTGCATGTGACAGTGGCCCCACAGGATGATAATGAAGTTAGAAAACGCCAGTAATCTAGCATTGTTCCTGTATCCATTTTGTGTTTGAATACATATATCATGTTGTGTTAAAGTTTACTCAGGGGTGCTGGTGACTTATGCTTATAATCCTAGTTATGATCTGAGGATTGTGACTGGAAGCTTAGAAGTTAAAGCTAAAGCGACAAGACTCTTATCTTTAACCACCAAAAGGCTGGAAGTAGAGCTGTGCCTCAAGTGATAGAGGGCCAGCCTTGAGTGAAAAACTTGAGGCACACACCGCTCTTTGGGGATCCAGCACAGTAACATATTGTCTAGTTTGTAGCTGAAGAGCCAGGTTTGTACCATGCAGTCTGGATGTGTGGTAGATTACATTGTGTACGTTTGTGTATGTACACTCTGTGATCTTTGCCCAACCAGAAAATTGCACAATGACACATTTCCCAGAAGTATCTCTGTCATTAAGGAACACATGACTATGTTTATGTTACCATTCAGAATTGTACAGGACTTTATAAACATGCGTTTGCGTGAGGCCATATTTGTATTCAACAGAAGTCCTCTTTATGAGTGACTTGAAGTGAGATTTATTGGAAGAAATGCCAGAGAAGATTTTGAATGGATACTGGACTCTTAGGCCAATAGATTAAATCAAGCATAAAATTCACTGTTCCTTCCTTGGTTCATCTAGGAGACACACTCCAAGGCCATTGCCAACTATGGTGTTGGGGTCCATTGGACTGGTCTTGGGACACCAGCAGAAGGGATGTAGAAGGAGGCGAGGAAGGGAGTAGATAAGTGTTAGCCAGAGGATACCTCAGGAGAGATAGGACAAGAAGTGTCCCATCTACACCTCTCAGGTACTTCTCTCTTCCCTCTCAATTACCTTTACCTTCCCTAAGCTTCTACTTCCCTTGCATTTCATAAATACAGGAGACCTTTGGCCCTCTCAGATCTCAGGTGGTCCTGTGTCTATTGTGACACCTGTGATTTTAAGGTTTACCAGTTAGCTGATGTCTTATTCTTATAGGTCTCCAGGGCTAATCTTTCTTAAGGTTCCAAATTCTTTTTTTTTTTTTGCCAATCATGGGGCTTGAACTCAGGGCCTGAGCACTGTCCTTGGACTTTCTCAAGGCTAGAGCTCTACCGCTTGAGCCTCAGCACCACTTCTGGAATTTTTCTATGTAGGTGGTACCAAGGAATCGAACCTGGGTCTTCGTGCATGCTAGGCAAGCACTCTACCACTAGGCCAAACTACCTGCCCCGAGGTTCCAAATTCTTTACTGATCATTCTCCCAACCATGGAAGTTTGGATAAGAAACAGTCCTAAAGCTAGCAATCCTATCTGCCATACTGACTGTTTTCATCCTCTCTAGTGCAGTTTCGCATTCCTGTATGATCATGTCTCTGTCCAGGCACAAGCTACCATTTTCTTCCCTTGGATCCTGCCAGCCCTCCTATCCATTCTCCCTGCTGCTACCACCTCCTAACCACCCTTCTTTTTATTATCATTCTAAGCTAAGAATGCCTTCACTTCCTTACTCTGTTTAGAACAACATGTTTGCTTCTGTTTCTCTTTGGACAGAACCCAAATAGCTTAAAGCCTACTTGCTGCAGCTCTACATTCCAGGCATTTTCAAAATGTTGTGGTTCCATAAACATGACTTGCAGGCTCTTGCCTTTTTTCTGACAGTGATTCCTCCCCATATTCAGCCTGGCCTTCTGCTCTCGGTCTATGTAGTCTGCCTGGCTTCTGTTGAAAGTTAAGCCTGGCCATGACCTTTGCTAGAGGGTCACAGGGTGCTTTGGTTTCTCCCTGCCACCACAGGTATGTACCTGCACACAGCTCACGGCATCTTTGCTTCCCTGAGTCCCTACAAGAAGGATGGAGACATGGCATTCACTATGACATTTGCCATTAATTCTAAGGCCCAGGATGTCCAGATAGGTCATTAGCAGTGACACCCAGGTGAGACTCCAGAGGACCCTGAGCTGTCCATGGAACCAGGAACATTATGAAAAGTTTCCCTGTTGGCAACTCGGCAACTCTTGACCCTTGTAAATCAAGGAGTATCTGTAATTTGTCTGTTGTATGGCATTTATAATCCCAACTCATTCTTTGATAATCTAATGAAACTAATGGAGAAGGTAACATCTATCCATCCAGCTGTGCTGAAAAGTGGTGGATGATTGAGTACTATTTGGGGTACCACACATGACAACTAAATCTGACAGTGGTACCCTGGTCTGGGATTTCTTGTAATGGGTAGACTGGGATACTAAACAATTTCTTTGGTGGGGTTGAACATTGAAATACCACAGCTCCACAGCCCTTCCTTCTTCCAAGAGTTTTCTTTCTCTCTCTTCCTCTTTCTTTCCTTTTTTGGGGGGAGGGGTGGGATGCTGGTCCTAGGGCTTAAACTCAGGGCCTGGAGCAGTGTTGTTAGTCTTTTCTGCTCGAAGTTGGAGCTCTATTCTTGCACCACAGCTTCACTTCTGCCTTTTTAATTGTTAATTGTAGATAAGAGTCCCCTGGACTTTCCCTCCTGGGCTGGCTGCAAACTATGATCCTCAGATCTCAGCCCACGGCATAGCTAGAATTATAGGTATGAGCTATTGGTGCCAGACTTCCATGGGCTGGGTCCTGAGCTTGAGTTTCTGGAGACTTTTCAGGTATATTGACTCATTCTGTTACTTGCTTTGTTCTTCCAAGGATGAAGCTTCTGTAGCTAGATGAGTGATTTTTCCTTTTCTAATAGCGGCCTGATCTTCCTCAGGATGGACAGCCTCCAAATTATTATCGTATAGTTTCTCAGTAATACAAAGGCACACATATACAACCATTGCCTTTTGTTTTCAATGCATTATGCAGCAAATTGTATGTGCCTGTCCTGGGGCTTGAACTCAGGGCCTAGATGCTGTCCCTGAGCATTTTTGCTCAAGGCTAATTCTCTACCATTCTCTACAGCTCTACTTTCAGGTTTTTTTGGTGGTTTAGTGGAGGTAAGAGTCTACCACACTTTCCTGTCTGGACTGGCTTCAAAAACCCTCAAATCTCAGCCTTCTAAGTAGCTCAGATGATAGGCATGTGCCCTGGCTCTCAAAACTTTACTGTAAATAGGCTTTCTATGACAGCAAGTATAGGCCAATGTAAGTACTCTCAGCATATTTGAGATAAGCAAAGCTTAGAACTTCTGAAGTTCAATAGGTTAAATGCATTTGGGGAATAGGGTATAGCTCAGTGGTAGAGTGGTTGCTAGCATGCATGGACCTGATCTCAATCTCTAGTACCCCCAAAATAATAATCTTATGTGGGTACTGGTGGCTCACACCTATAATTCTAACTACTCAGGAGGCTGGGAGGTTCAAAGCTAGCTCAGGCAGACAAATCTAAGACACTGTTATCTCCAATTAAAAAATCAGGATTTCCAGAGTTCAAGCCCCACGACCCACTAAAAAAAAATATCAGGTTATATTATTTCTAATTTACCATGGGTTATATGTAGGCAATTTTATCGTAAGTCGAGAAGTTCTGTAATTTGTATGTTGTATGGCTTCTGTAATTCTAAGATGTTCCCTGATAGTCTCATTGGTATGGGGAAGGTACCATCTGTCCATCTAGCTGTACTGAAAAGCTGTGAATGACAGCATAAGAATCCATTTGGGGCTGGAAGTTTGGCCTAGTGGTAGAGTGCTTGCCTAGCACGTACAAAGACCCGGGTTCAATTACTTGGCACCGCATACATATCAAAAGCCGGAAGTGGTGATGTGGCTCAAATGGCAGAGCAGAAAGTGTCCAAGGACAGTGTTGAAGCCCCAGGATTGGCAAAAGCAAAAGAATCCATTTGGATACCACATTTTGACTATGGGCCCTCTAAATTGTACAGAGATGAGCTACTGTATTATGGACCTGTTGCTGTGGCATATAAAATATAACCATTTATCACATGCAGTGATTACATATTTTCTTACTTATGGAATGGGGTACACTTATTGTCAGAAGGAAGGATCTGTGGACAATTTTAAATCTAAAGAGTGCCCAGTGGAGGAGATTTCAGTGGATGATGGAGAGGTTTTCTCTCTAGCTGAAGATTCTGTTGCATAAGCATGAACACTTCCAGTTTGGAAATATTCATCAAGATGTGTAGTGTGCGCTGTGCACATTCCTATAGCATACTATAGTTATAATTCAACTGTTTAAAAATAATTGTTGACCTTAGAGACCTGGAGAATGAAGAAGGTGGATCCTGGTGTGTGAGTAAGGAGAAAAATAAGAAATTTCTCTTTCATGACTCTTAGAAGTTCCCCTCTCTCCTGGGACCAGCTGAAAAGATGAATCACCTAAAGTGGGAATTCAGAAGGAGTCTGGAGGGTGTTAGGAGTCTCTGCTACAGCAAAACCCAGGCACACCCAAGAGGCCAGCCCAAACAAAGTACCTAGATACAGATGGACCCTGAAAGCCTCAATGAGCTGCCGTTTGAAAGCTAAGCCAGACCCAGACAGGAGCAGACAGACATGTCTGGAGGAGTCAGACTATTCTGTGGGAGAGTGACAAGTATAAGGGAGAGCACAGCCATGTCACTGATATATATATATATATATTTACATACTGCAAGCCTGTGCCGTGGATTTAAAAATCTCAGAAGTTCTTAAGCAGGGATGGCACAGGATGTAACATTTAAATCTATTTTACTTTTTAAATTCCTTTCTAGCTATACAGTGCAGGGACAACTGGTCTACCTCGAATATGCCCCCAAATAAAAGCTATTAATAATATGAAAAAAGAGCTGAAGAGCCAATAAGGACCTTGGAAGAGTCAAACTGGGAAGCAACTGTCATGAAAGGGCAGATGAATACACACATACAGAGCTGTGTTTGAAGGTGAAGAGACTATCGAACATAAGTTTTGCATGAAGTATGGACAGCGAAATGTGTGGTGACCAGGGAGCATGTGCTCAAAGCAAAGCAATGGACGTGAAGTTGATGGTGTGAAGAGTAACAGCTCTTCACGAACAGGAAAAAGCCTAAACAGGACCCAAACACTTTACTCAGGAGCCCTAAGGACAGACACTGGCAGATAGACCCAGTTGTAAACGGAAGGGATGAACCTAGAGCCTGGACAGAGTGCAAAAGTCATTAAGTATAACTAAAAAACTGGATGTGTGTGTGTGGAAATTCCAGGTATGGGGGAGAATGCCACTATTAGGACAATTTAGCGACTGTCTCTTAGTATACATAGGGCACTGGCTCCAGGGTATATTAAGTCATGAAAAACCTATTCATACCTGGGTCTTCACCCAGACAGATGATCTGAGTACCTGTTGGGGATTAAGAAGCATATATGTGAGGATTTTGAGCACTGATAGAATCTGACTCTTTGAACAATCTCTGAAGAAGTGACTTAGGCCAATCAGCACTTTGCCCTGATGGCTCACACACAGGATACAAACCTAACCTTTGAAAAACATCTCTTCAAAATACAATCTTGGGTGTTGTAGCAAGTGCTGAGTGTGTCCTACTCTCCTGTGTGGCCTGTGAACTGCCAGTGCCTGCAGCCCCTGCATCTCCTTCGGGCTTTTTCTGGACTTTGGAGCCTGTTGAGACTGGCTGGTCCACAGACTGGGATACTGAGTGCCATGAAGCCCTCCCCACCTAGTGACTTTCACCAACAGCCATAGGTGAAAGAAAGCTCTTGTCTGCACACCCCTCAGAAATTCTGGTCAGGTTCCAGCTGCCTTTGCTGGGCAATCTTAATTGCTGTCTTACTGTCCCCTACCTCCATAGCTCTCTGGGTAATCTCCCAAGAGAGTCCCTGCCCACAGTGGATGCCATCTTGAGTTGGTTTTTGGAGGAAGGAAGAATCTGACAGAGGCTTTGCGGTTACATGAACAGAGGCAGAAACATGGGTAAGGACAGGAAACTCCACCCTGGCAAGCTTAACATCAAGTCTCTTGCATGCTCTCTGTTTCTTACCTGAAGGTGAACTTCAGTGAATGCCCAGGTTCCCCAACTTAGCCAGGTTCCCTAAAGAACAGCCCCACCCTCACATATGGGACCTGAATCACAGGAAACCACAGACGGAGTCTGACAATGAGCTGATTCTCCCTTCTCCCTTCTCAGATTAGTTTTATTTTCCTGACAATGTCCTGCACAGGTATCTGGCCAGCAGAGAAAGCAAATAGGTGGAATTTGCATATGAAAAGCGTTTCCATTAGTCTTGTCTTTAACCTGGAGATAGTTATCTGGAATCTGTCACCCCAAGAATAAAGGGCAGCTTGACACTCAAAATTTGTTGATTTAGCTTAGGACCAGGAAGATTGTGAGCCATGCCTTCAGTTCTTATTTTTTGCTAGTTGGTTGTCAGGTAGTTTGGCATTTTTGCCATCTTAGACTGTGATCCTCTCATTTAGATGGATGAGAAATGCATACTTTTTTCCCCTGAGAACTGAGACCCACCTGATCTCTCCATCCTAAGTAGCCTGGATTATATGTACAAACCATCACACCCAGCCCACAAAAATTAGTCTGTAACAATTATCCTTGACTGTGAGGATGAGACAAAAACAAACCAAAAGAAGAGAGACAGAGAGAGACCAACCATTTGCAAGAGGTATGAGCTTCTAAAATGGAAGATAAGGCACAAGACCAAGATAAGGCCATTCAGACCATGGCTGAACACGCTTAGCATTTAGGGGTTACATGTATTTGTTGTAAGGGAATGAAGAATTTGCAAACACTGAACTGGGTCAGGATCTGGAGGCTGAAATATATAATGGAAGTCATGTTTACGAAAGTGATCAAAATAACTTCACAGAATTCACTTGGAGAAGGCAGAAGGAGTAGGAATTTGAATGTACTGGCTGGCTGGCCTGGCCTGAGTGCCAAGCATGCTCTCAGGAACCTGTAAGTGTGCCAGAGTCAGCAGGGAAGGAGCGACGATTAAACATTTAATCAGCTGCGTGCTGCTTTGTTGTGTGTTCATTGTGGCTACAGGAAAGGGTGCCGTAACAGATCTTTAAATAGCAAACCCGGGGCTAAATTTCACTTCATCCATCAAAAGCCGCTGCTATGCAGTGACCTAATTTTAGCTGCTTATCAATTCCCCTGTGCTTGTTAGTTGATGTAACTTTGATCCTCTGACGCAGTATGAGTTTTGTGCTGAATATAGCTAGAATTTAATATGAATCATTTGGATGGCTGCCCAGCTGAGCTCAACTCTGTATGTGTGTGTGTGTGTGTGTGTGTGTGTGTGTGTGTGTGTGTGTGTGAGAGAGAGAGAGAGAGAGAGAGAGAGAGAGAGAGAGAGAGAAACAGAGACACAGAGAGAGACAAAGAGAGACAGAGAGACAAACAGAGACAGACAGAGACAGAGAGTATGATAATATATTTAGAGGCTTCCTTATTCCTACGCCATCAACTTGCTACCTCCAGGCTTATATGTCAGGTACATTATCCTCAGATTTCTATTTTCCTTCCTAAGCAATGAGACTTTTCTTTCCACAAATGCACATGGCTGGCAATAAGAGGCTCCCACTGTCAAGGTCTAATGATACTGTCAATACTGCAAGACATTTTAAATACATGTTTCCAAGCAAATCATGGCTTCCTCAAAGGGTTTTTATTTTCTCTTACAGAGTGAGCAGCTGGGACAGAAAGCTTGCTTATTTAGTGGTTTATTTGTTTAGTTCTAATAGCAGAGCTTGACTTCAAGACCTGGGTCTTCCTTGGAATACTTGTTCACAGCTGGCACTTGACCACTTGAGTCATGCCTTCAACCCAGTTTTTTTTTTTTTGCTAGCTAATTGGAGATGGAGTCTGGAGGATTATTCTGCCCAGACTGGATTTGAACCATCATTTTCTGATTTCAGCCTCCTGAGTAACTAGGATTATAAGCATGAACTACCAGAACCCAGCAAAAATACACTTTTTGATAGTAATACCTTTGTCTTTTCTATTTTCTGGCTCTGTGTGTGTGTGTGTGTGTGTGTGTGTGTGTGTGTGTGTGTGTGTGTGTGTGCGTGCGCGCGCGCATGCACACGCGTGCATGCATGCATACTGTTACATCTTGAACTTGGGGCCTGGTTACTTTCTCTTAACTTTTTTGACCAAGGCTGGCTTTCTACCACCTGAGCCAAAGGTCCAAAGCTCCATTTTTTGGCTTTTCTGGTAGTTAATTGGAGTTTCATGAACTTTTCTTCCCTGGATGGCTTCGAACTGTGACCCTCAGACCTCAGAGTCCTGAGTAGTTAGAATTACAGGCATGAGAACTGGTAGCTGGCTTACTGCCTGGCTTTTTAATTCAAACTAAGAGATTTCTTCTGCTGGCTCCTAGCAGAACTATTTCTGTCACCAGTTGCATCCCTGGGCATGGGTGACTGCTACCTCAGTGTGACTGATTTGTCCTAGTTGGTGTCACTCCTACCCATGAAACCGTCACATGGTTGGAGGCCTCTATGTTCTGAAATTTGTAGGGAGAACTACAAGGCAGGAGGTTGCCAAGTATCCAAGTATCCCTGAGCTACATTGGCCTCCTGGAACAGAGTCATTTTCCCCACACCCAGGACAGAAGGGAGGTCTAGTTAATCTCTTTGAATTTCTCTTTCAGGGGTCAACCTCTGCTTGTTTAAACCATCTTCTTCCTGCATGGCGAAGGGATGGGAGGAAATAAAGCTGAACCCTGACTCAGTTAGTAGTGAGAAGGTTAGTGGAGGAGAAAAACAAGCCTACCAATTTCAAGATGTCTGTAACTATTCATGCATGTTAATCTTTGCAACTTTTGTCCCCATAATCATGGGTTATTCTGAGGGAAGAGGAAGAAATTCTGTACTTCATGGTGGTACAGAATCTTTAGTAGAGTCCTTAAGGTGCCTAGAAAAGAAAGTCCCCCTTAAAAGCCAAGCACAGGGGCTCATGCTTGTAATCCTAGCCACTGAAGAGGTAGAGATTTGAGGCCAGAGATTTGAACAAATGAGATGAGGGTGGTGCATATCAGTAATTCCAGCTATTCTAGAGGCAGGAGGATCTTGATTGGAGGCTAGCCTCAGCAAAAATGTGAGAGTTTCCTGGAAAAAAATAACTGAAGTAAGAAAGGACTGTAAGTATATATGGAATGGTAGAACACCTGCCAGCAAGGGCAAGGCCCTGAGTTCAAACTGTTACTCCCCTGCCCCACCCTGAAAAAAATGACACAAAAGGCTATGGGACTACTAGATAGTGTGACAAGCCTTAAAGCTGGTTCATTTAGACCAGTCTGAAGGACATCTGTGGCCTCATGGGATGGATTCTACTTCATATGCTAATAATTTATTGATAATTAAAATATTGTTTCTGCAACTCATTTGAGCTCCCTTTTTATGGCTGTGAAGGCCAGGGAGGGCACATGCATGTTTGGCACATATCTACTTAAAGCATGGGTTGGCTTCCTAGCTGTAGAGTGAAGGCCCTGGGTGCCTGCCTGGAGTTAGCTGTAGGAGGGGTTTGGCACGGGCAATGCTCTATAATAAAACTGCGAGAAAAAAAGCTAGGTACCCCTGGCTCACACCTATAATTGTAGCTTCTCAGGTGGCTGAGATCTCAAGAGGACCATGGCTCGCGAAAGTCTGTGACATTCTTAGTTCCAAATAACCACCAAAAAGCCAGAAGTAGAGCTGTGACTCAAGTGGCAGAGTACCAGTTTTGAGCAAAAAAAAAAGGACAAGGACAAGCACCCATCCTCCAAGTGAAGCCCCAGAATCAGTAGCAAAAATGGATAGATAGACAGATTGGATAGATGGATGGATGGATGGCTAGATAGGTAGATAGATAGATGAAAAGAAGATTTAACTGTTTTCACAGACCCTGTGTGGGCTGTGAGTAAGAAAGGGAAGAGTAATTCAAGCTGGAGAAAGTTTCTAGCTAGGCATGCCTCTGGATAGGTCGTGTAGTAGTCTGGAATGTTCATCCACCGCAGAACGTAATTGCCTGGTGCTTGATTGGCAGCTTAAGGTTTTAAGCCAATGTATCTCGGGAATGTAGAATAGTTTAGTCAATTTGACCCAGTAGCTGTTAACTCATTTCCCCTTTTCTCTTCTCCTTTCTTTGTAGCTAAATTTAGGACATCTCATTTTTTTCCTTTTTTTAAATCAATTTTTAAATCCTTGGACTCTCTGCATTGATATGACCTTTTGTGTGCTAACAGCTTAACCAGCAGCTGAGGGCCCAGAGGTGGCTTCAGGATAAGAAAGAACTACCATGATGGAAGGAATAACTCTACCCACAGTCTCTAGAGAGTGGCCTAGCTGGTCACCAAGTCAATAATTTAATTACTCACACCTCTGGAATGGAAACTCCATAAACCATCAGAATGACAGGCTTTCGTGAACACTCAAAGAACTGACCAGGTACAAAGACTTGACCCCAGACATGGTACGGGAAGCTCTGCCCGCCGTGTGTCTCGTCTCTGTGTTCACAACACACTCTGTAATATCCTTTATACGACATTCAGTTCCAGGAGCTATTCTAGCAAATTAATTGAACCCAAGGAGGGGCGTGGGAGCCTTGACTTATATCACTGGTCACAACTGGTGGTTTGGGGTTGTTATTTGGAGTGGAGACCTCGGGAGCCCAAGTCCAATAGATCCTGTGGGGTCTAACACTCTGCCCAGGTAGCAGATAGGCTTCTCAGCTGGCATCGCTGTAGAACTGGTGGTTTCACTTGGAGCAATCCATGTCTTCTGTTGTGTTGTTCCTATAAAACTGGTGACTTCTTTGTAACAGTACTCAGGCTAGCTTAGATTTGTGGAGGAAGCAGGTACCAATAGGTTTTCAAGGTGGGTTATCTCCATATTCCTCTGAAGTCTTGTATCCGTCGAAACCATTTTCCAAAGGAGTGCAGTGAGATGCCAGCACTAGACAGTCCTTATACTGTTGCCATCCAATGAATCCAAATCAGAAGACATACTTAATCCCTAACGTTCTGGCCAATGCAATAAGTGTTACCAGAAAGTATAGGGCAGCTAAGTTTACCTTGGTCCTTACACTGGACAGAGATGAATTCACAGAAATTGCAAATGTAAGTAAAGGTGATAGAAGAGTTTACTAGTAGAAAAGGAACATGGCAGAGGAAGAGAACACATGGCATAGATATGCTATAAAAAAGGGGGCTGGGAGTTTGGCCTAGTGGTAGAGTGCTTGCCTAGCATGCACAAAGACCCAGGTTTGATTCCTTGGTACCACATACATAGGAAAAATACCCAGAAGTGGTGCTGTGGCTCAAGTGGGAGAGCTTTAACCTTGAGAAAGTCCACGAACAGTGATCAGGCCCTGAGCTCAAACCCCGGACTGACAAAAAAAAAAGGCAACACTTGAACCTATGTATGCCATCTTGGTAGTCTTGTTACACGGCGTAGCCTTGGATTAAGTACTTAGAATTGGAATCCTTGAAGATGGCTTCTGGGGGACAGAGTAGGGTCAAGGGGAGGGGAGTAGATGAAATGTGGGGAAGAATGCAGCCCAAAATTTAACTCATGTCCTACAAAATGAAGAAACGCGAGGGAGGGGTGAGTGGGGAGCGATGGGTGTTGAAGATCGTGACATTGATCAAGATGCATTGTATTCATACAGTACTCTGTTGAATGGTAACTCCTCTGCACTACTACTTACAGAGAATAAATATAGAAAATGGCTTTCTGATTGGCGAGTTCCTTTTCTGTGTCTTGTAAGATTGTGGCACCAAGGATCTACTGTCCTGTCTTTATTTCCACATTCTTTTGTCCTTCTTCCTCATTCTCTGATAGCACCCTAACCCCCTTTCATTGTCAGACCGGTTTGTCAGCTTATCCTGCCATCCAGCAACCCCTGTGACTTTTTTTTTTCTTGCCAGTCCAGGGCATGAGCTCAGGGCCTGAGCACTGTGCTTGGAATCCCTCAAGGCTAGAGCTCTACCACTTGAGACTCGGCACCCCTTTGGGCTTTTTTTTCTATGTATGTGGTACGAAGAATTGAACTCAGGTCATTGTGCATGCTAGGCAAGCATTCTACTACTAGGCCAAACTCCCAGTCTCTGTCCAGCAACCCCTGTGAGTGGGGTCCTTCATGTACCTGAAATTAGGTTTTTCATGACTGGATACACAAAATGAACCTGAAACTGCTTCAACAGGGCTTCAGTGTGGAGGCCTTCCCAAGCCAGTTGTATGTGAACGGAATCCGCCCCCCTGCTCACATCAGCTCTGCAAGAAGCATCCTCGATGCTTGAAACCAGAACTCCCTCCAGAATTCCCTCTGTCCTGTGTTTCTGCACCGGAAGCAGAGAGAGAGGCAATCTGATGGGAATTTCCTGGGTGTCCCTCGTCCCCGTGGCAGAGGGCACAGGTGAATCAGGTTCCCAACTGCCTCTGTCTTCTATCCTTTTGTGCAAATCCAGCTGGGATGTCCAACACACAGTGTTTTCTAGTTGGAGGACACCACCCTCCTATCTGCCCGCCCAGAGCCCTATACACCACTGACAGATGAGCTCCGAGGTTCAAATGCCAGCAATCCGTGTTGCTGTTCCCGAACAAGAGCACCAGAAGGTGGGAGTGAGCTCATCCATCTTTCAAACAAGCATGCCAAGACTTTAAGAACTACCTGGACATGCCCACCCAGACTTGTGAGAGGCGCTCTTATTGATGTGAATCTTCCTAAACTCAACGGCCTTAAATGTCTACTCTGTGGGCTTGTTTTGCTTGCTCAGCAATTTTCTCCTTGAGCCACACCTCCACCTGAGCTTTTCGCTGGCTAACTGGACACAAGAGTCTTAAGGATTTTTTTTTCTTTCCAATCTGGCTTAGAAACATGAACCTCCAGAGTAAGTAGGGATTGCAGACATGAGTCACCAGTACCCACTGATACCTATGGCTTCTCCACTCCACATGGTGACTGGCCAAGTATATTGCAGATAGCAGGGAGGTTTTCTAAGTGCCCGTGTCATTTCTGCTAATGCCCTAGTATCTTTGCTGACCCCCTGCTTTCAGTGTTTATTTTGGTAACAGGAGCTCTAGCAAATGCTGCTTCCTGCTCACTCAGTGGTGTGTTTTGTACTTCAAAATGCCTGTGTACAAGCCAGCTAGGCTGGCTCTGCCTGCCTCCCTTTCCATGTTGGGAAGTAGAAGGGATGCAGAGGTATTTCGAAGGGGCATTCAGCCACATAGCATTCCCTCCCAGCTAAGACAGGTGACAGACAGGTGCAGATTTCAGGGTCATCGATCTCAAGCACATCTGTTCAGTGAGATCATATGTGCGTAAATGAGACAATTGGGTGAGCATAGTCACAGTAATCTCTTTAGGAGAGAAAGTACAATTTCTCTTGGGGACACTCTGGATTGACTCTCATTTGATTTATTTATAAAGTGTCAGAGAAGGAATCCCTGAAACATCACTGGTCATCTTTTGAGTCTGAGGGGGGAGAGAATTATTGTCTGGTTACATGTAACTTGGCCTAGGGTGTCACACTGAAATCCACTGTGGTTGGGGATGCTCAGAGGGGACCTTCATCCCCCTTCAGGCCCCCCCACCCCCCACCACACATTGTGGAGGGCTGGGATGAGAGACCTCTCTTTCTGAAGCCTGACACTTCCTGTTTCCCAAAGGACCATCTTATGCCATGACATTTTCTCTCCTTGTGCAATCAGGGCTCTGCAGGAGCCTAATCCAAATGAAGAGAGAATTAACTCAATCATGTTAATTCACAGGATGGATTTTGGGTTCAGGCTGCAGAAACAGAAGCTGTACTAACCTCAGGAAAGGTTCTTTTCCTGAAAGTTCAATATATGAAATCCTTCTATATACTAGAACTTTGAAGAGTAGAAAGCCAGCCTTCCCATAAAGTGGGTCCCAAATGATACCTCCTATTAATCCTTGAGGGGATCTAGTAGACCCAGGGGGTCCACTTACAACAAGTCATGTCCTTTAGGGGGACATGAGAGCAGTGTGGCTCTGAAATATGGCCACAGGTTGTCAGTGTATGGGAGAGATCTGGTGCAAAGGCTGAAAAAGCTTATCATAACTATCACCTATAGCAACTGGAAGACAGTATGCCATGCAACGAGTGTGGTAGGTGCTTCTTTACCCACTAGATTCTCTTGTCCATTTATCATCTCCCTCTTGCCCACTGTAGCGCCAGTCTTGCTTCTTTCTAAAAATCTATTTTCTCTCTAGAAATTGACCTTGTCTGGAAATATCATGCCAATATGAATGTGTGCCTTTCCTGCTCTCTTTTATACTCAACACCACACAGAAGGCTTCTGACACTAGAGATTGTGAGGATTGTTTCACACATGGCAAATCATTTTTTTTGGTGGACACAACTGGACATCCTGTAATTCAGTCTGATGCTGTCTCCATGGAAAGAGCATCAGATCCCAAGGTGGGGGGTTTAGACTCATAAAACACCTCCCATTTCAGATGTTCTCACAGGTAGCATTGCCAACAAATTTACTGATTACCTGTAAATTGAAGTCCTCATAACTACTCCTCCCACCTTGGGTTGGATTAATTTGTCAGATGTGCTCACCACATGATTCAGCAATTATAAAGACTACTGCAAAGGTTCAAGGGGAATGCATGTATAGAATCAGGAATGTCTAAAGAGTACATGGCTTCCATTTCTCCTCGATGGGAAATCACCTTCTAGGATTTTCCATGGATTTAACAATCTGCTACTTCTCGGAAGCTATAGTTGTTGTTATTTTATAAATGGGGATTTCATTACACCAATATGATTACTTACATCATTGGCCATTGGCAGCCTATTTCTTCTCCCAATAGTTTGGGGGTTGGCATGGCTTGGCTGCCAACTTGCTCCACTTCCTGAGTGGCTCCGGAACTCCTGGATCTGAGTCATTCCACATAAAAGATGGCTCTCATCACTTTGGAGCTTCTGAAGCTTTAGGAAAGGAGACTGGGAAACAAAGACTACTTGTATATTTTTATTATAAATCACAATATCGCAGTGTGGTTTTGTGGCTGGCTTTGATTTAGCATCTGGCTGACAACTTGACTGCAACCAATTCCAGATCCTGACTGAAAGCCCTCTAGGTAAGCCACACCTGCATGACTGACTCACACAAGCTATGAGATAATAAACGTTTATTGTTTCTTTCAAGCCATTAAGTCATTGAGTGCATATTGGTACTGTGGGAGGCAGGAAAGATCAAAATTCAACATTTGAAGCACAGAAAGCTGAAAACAATCATGCCTCATGGCTGCTGGTAAGGGGCTGTCTACGTTAGCATTGTATTAACAACAGGAAATTTGCCCTATAATTTTTTTTTAAGATTAAAAGGGGGAAAAAGTTCCCAGTTTAATTTTAGGTCCGTCTTGGAAGTTGGATGTACACGGAAGAGTTTAAATTGGGGAGAGCCACAATATGGCTCAGTGTGTCTGGGGTAGTGTGTCTCTGCAGCAAGCTTCCATTGCTCAGACATAATTCCCAGGGTGTCCGTCTCCCTGTGATCTTCTAACAGACCATTGAGACACCATTCAAAGGACCAAGGAGAGAAGAAAGGAGCTTCAGCAGGTGCACACTTCAGATTCTTATGTGACAACGATTGCATGAAAGAAGACATTGTATATATTGTTAAGTATGTGAGTGGGTCACACTTTTACCGAATGCTATAAAACAAGAGCTTCTGCTTAGATTGTTTATATTATGTGGACTTAGAAGTTCTCATGGCTACCTGACCACTATTTGTTGTTTGTGGATGGCTTTAGCCTATATTTGCAAGAAGGGACGGCAACAACTAAGAAAGGCATCAGCAACAGTTTCAGGCTGTGAAAATGACATTTAAAAAAAATGTTTTAAGGTTCCCTATTAGCTCTTGTGACACATAAAACCAATGCTTGTGATTATTATTGTTATTATTATTATTGGATTCTCAAATTTCTTTCATTTATTCTCCTGCTAGATAATATGGATTAATTCATTAAAAATATTTTTCATGGATATGCATAGTATTGCTGTTCTTCTGGATTCATCATAAAAAAAACAATGTTCTGTTTTATTTTGGTATGTTTTGGTTCCATGTTAAGAATTCGAAGTTTTAAAGTTGAGATTATTGTTGATTCACATGTAATTATAAGAAATAATGTCTAGGTGCTGGTAGCTCATATCTGTAATCCTTACTCCTTAGAAGGCTGAGGTCTAGAGGTTTGGGTGTGAAGTCAGCTCACCTTAACATCTGATGGTCACTGATCTATTTATTCTCCATGTATATAATTCTGCTACTTCCAAAGTGTCTGGTAAATGGCGTCTATTATATGTAACCTGTGGAGGTCATGCTTCCCTCTGTCCTTCCCCTCACTTATCACAGTTTCCTAGTAAGTCAGCTAGTTGTTCTCTGTACCTGTGTTTCATCCCTTTCCATTGCTAAGTGGTGTGCCCTGGATTGGATGTACTACAGCTAGCTTAACTATTTAGATCATTTGGGCTGTTCTGGTTTTTCATCATTCCAAGTAAAACTGGTATGAACACTGTGTCGTGTGTTTGAGGGTTTTGTTTGTTTTGTTTGATTTTTGGTTCCAGTCCTAAGGCTTAAATTTAGGGCTTAGGGCGTGGGCATTTTTACTCTACCATTTAAGCCAGAGCTCCCGGTCTGGCTTTTTGGTGATTAATTGGAGAGAAATCTCATAGGCTTTCTTGCCTGGGCTGGCTTTCAACTGATCCTTGGATCTTACTCTCCTTGATACAGTTAGGATTATAGCCAGTGCCCGGCTTGTGTATGTGTTTTTGTGAGAATATAAGTTTTCATTTTAAGAGTTTATTTGCAAGGTGGTATAGCAATATTGCAGCACATTTGGTTCTTAAATCACTACGTGACCATTTTCCTGGGTGCTTGTACCAGCAGGGTATGGCTCAGTAGTGTGATTCCCTTCTTGAGCACGGTATTGTCACCTTTTAACTTTAGCATTGCTAATTTATATATTCCTGCTGGCTAATAACTGAGAGCCAATTTTCATATGCCATTTGCCTATCTTTTTGGCACAATCTCATCTATGTTTTGCCCATATTTTAGATTTTTAAACATTCTTCATATACTAGAGGTACAATTCCCATCCTCTTTCCAAGGTCCTTGGCAGAGCAAATGTTTTTAATTTTGATGAAGCCAATTTTTTTATCATCTCTTCCTCTTTAGGAATTCTTCTTTGGGTGCCATTTCCAGAACTACTTTTCTAGTCACAGGTTTCATTTTTTTTTTGCCGGTACTTTCCAAAATGTTCACAGTTTTGTGTTTTACATCTGATTTTGCGATCTATCTTCAACTAATCAATATTTGCTCTCAGGAGGCTGAGATATGAGGATTGAGGTTCAAAACCAGCCTGTGCAGAAAAGTTCACAAGACTCTTATCTATAATTAACCAGCAAAAAATTGCAAGTGGTGGTATGGCTTCTGTAGTAGAGTGTCAGCCTTGAGAGAAAAAGCCAAGGGGGAGTTCAAAACTATGAGTTCAAGCTCCAGTACTGGCCAAAACCTTTTTTTGCTAGAGTTGTTTTGGAGCATCAGTACTTTGACTTATGAGGTTTACCAGATGTCAACATTTGTACACACTGGAAAGTATAAAATTGAATTTTGGAGAACAATGCCATGCAGCACCATTCATGTGGGCAGAAACACTCTCTGTTTGCCCCTCATCCTGTCTGCACAATGGTCTGGCGTCCTGATTTTCGTCAGCCCCGTTGCTTATGAGACTGCAACAAATCTTGTGGCAGATAAAATTTGGAATTTTGATTTCATATAGTCACTCGGCAGAGCCAGTTGCCAATTGTCACGTATGACTTTGCAATTACATTTTGCTGAGCTCTTCCTTGTGCATTTTTTAGACATGAAAAACGTTTCAATTAATAGCAAAAGAGAGAGAGAGAGGGAACCCATTATAATGTGATGACTTATTTGCTTGCCTGGTGTTCATCCTTAAAGAAAATATGGTTCATAGAGAGCAAGGATTAGAAACTCCTTGAATGAGATGCTTACTTTTCAGTGGTTGGTTCTATAAGCAGAACCTGAGCTAAGAGTGTGAACTCAGGTAACTTACCTGGGGGTTGAGCCAGGATGTTCAATGAAGGAGAAAGAAGAGGAGCAAGAAAAGTCAGTGAGTGATGGGTTAATGGTCAGGTTATACCTGTAAGTGATTGGGGCACTGTGTCCCACAGGGGACATTCCTGCCAATCTTGCCTCATGATTGCCCACCCTTTTTTGGTTCAGGGCTCCAGTTTCTGGGTAGGCAAGTTTCTATGGGATGAGGTAGACCAGAAACCTATGGGACCAACCATGGCAAATTATTGAGTTCCACCCAAACTGTCAGTTCTGGGACATGCTCTAGTGTGTAAACTCTACATGTTTCATTCTCAGGGAAGCATCAGGAGATTCATTGTCTGGAAATCCTTTTCCCATTCCGGATCTGAGCACTCCACTAAGATTGCAATGAATCTTATTGAGGCTTAGGCTTTAACTTGGATGAAGCTCCCGTTCATTGCCTTTTGCTGCTCCCACATTTGTCAACTTGCTTTATGACATATGTAATTCCACTGGGAATCCCAGCAAAGCCCAAAGGATGTTCTTTGTCGTCTGTGGTTGGAATCCAGGCTGGAGGGAAGAAGGAGGATCACAGAGGTCCTCACGAGTTCTAGAGCTTGGGAGAAACTATTTTTCAGCTCTCTGTCCACATTTCTCCATTGACCTTTGACCCTGTTCTCTGTGGGGTTGTTTTCTCCATGTATGACTTACCTACTGAGAACCAGTCTTGTATTTGTGGCTGCTTCTCCAGAACACCTGATTCAGCAGGCCCAGGGAGGTATCTGCAAATAGCACATTTCCTGGGTGCTTCTCCCTGCTTATGAAATGTTAGAGCCATCTTGGTAGGCATCTTTTCCTCAATGTCTGTCTTCTTACGTTGCGTCGTGGCAGTAACTGAGTATACATTGTGAATTAGCATCGCTGGTTGGCTCTATCAATTAACTCAGTTCTACCAATCCAATTGGGAGCTAAAGTAATCTATCCCTTATGTTGGAGGAGGGGCATCCCAACAGAGGCACAGCGACCCTCAAACAGCAGCAGGATGAGAGATGAAGGGTCATGCTGTGAGAACATGCCAGCCTCGGGAGAGTGCTGCACCCTCAAAGGGCCTCAGCCAGTCGTCGTGTACCACTTCCGTAAAACCAACAAGAGCACTTGACATTTCCAGGAGGTTTTGAGAACGCTAGTTGTTCTTGTTGGTTGGGTAACTGTGCCAGGAATTTAGAATATTGGTAGAATCTTAACTGCATGTCAGTCTGATGAGAAGAAACAGCTAACAAATCCACAAAGTGACGTGTTTCCTAACATTTAAGACATTGCAGAGCTGCAAACTTGGAAACTTTGGTCTTTTGTTGCTATAAAATATCATGGCTCAGGCACAGAAAGCACAGCACAGTTTTCTTTAACAAAACAAAACAAAACAAAAAAAACCAACCCCCTACTCCCCCCCAGCAATACCAGTAAAACTTCCCAATATTGATTGTCTTAACTTTTCATCTTCTCCTACCCACAGCCCGGGGCTCTTAATCTACATCATATCATTGTGGGGATGGTTTGGATTTTTTTTTGCTTTTTAGTCTTCTACATTTGTTTCAGCTTTCATGGAGTGGGGCAAACCCTGGAGAACAGCTGTGCACTTTTGCCTTTGTGGCATTCACCCATGCTCCATCCTTGCAAATAGTATCTGGCTCTTTCTTTTCTGGGGTCTTGGATGCAGTTCTTTTCCACACTATGGCTCAGGTGTGACCTTCGAGAAGCAGATGGAAACTTAACCTTAAATATAGTCAAGCATGGAAGGGGGTTCTGGTGAGACATGATTAGGCCAAAAGCATGGAGTGAATGGATTGATGGGGTATCTTGGGCATAATTCTCTGGGATATGGTTCTTATTGAAGGGATAATCTGAGTTGAGTTCTGATTGCCCATGTCTGTAAGTCTGAGGACTGAGCTTCAAAGCCAGCCAGGGCAGGAAAGTCTGTGAGATTTATCTTTAGCAAAGCCCAACCTCCCCCCCCCCCAAATCTCATGTTCAAGTGATAGAATGCCAGCTTTGAACAAAAAGCTAGCAGCACTCGGGCCCTGAGTTCAAGTCTCAGGACTGGCACGCACACATAAAAAGACAAATTTGGCCCTTCCATCTGTTTCTCTCTTCCTCTCTCCCTTGTCTGTGTTTCTCTCTCTCATATTCACTTGTCATCTTATTTTTCTCCCTCCTACCAAGGAATGATTTATCTAGAAGGTTCTCATTTCATGGCATTGGACTTCCCAGTTTCCAGAACCATAAGCCAGAACCTTTTTATGCATTATAAGGTACTCCATGGTATGGTGATATGGCAGCACAAAATGGATTAAAGTGATATACTTGCCCCTCTGCCCGGGAATGTTGCAGCTAGTGGAGCTCTGTTGACAGAAACAACCCCTGCCCAAGTGGTGTCACCTGTGAATAGCATCTGAGCTGGCTGTCCCACGGACTGAACTCCAGGATAACCGGTCCTCTGCTGCATCTGTTTACTCCACAGCTTCTCCTCTTCTCAGATCAATTCATATCATTTGTGGCTCCATGGGGAACTGAAATTTTGTGCTCCCCAGGAACTCCAATTTTTTTCCCTCAGTGTCACCTGAATGTCATCCATGTCAAATGGGTCGTGGTATGCCAGCCACTCTGATGTGAGCTCCATATGGGATCAGTTGTATCTTTGACACCTCAATCTGAAATTCCAAATAGGGGGTATAACTTGATGTTAGAGGATATGCTTATCACACATGGCGTAGCGCATGTGTGACCCTAGGTTTAGCCCTTTCCAATACAGACACACAGACACACAGACCACACACCACACAAAAACAATGCATCTTATATTCAATGTAGCCAAAGAATTTATAATTTCCCCGTATGCTTTCCAATTTCCCACATGCCATCTCTACTTCACTATTTCTGTGTGGGTTCAGCAGTGAGGCATTGGGATTGGCGAATGGATATGTGACCACTGCCTGCCTGCTTTGATTACCTTCATAAAAGAGAGTTCATGTGTGCAGGTGGATGGAGCCTATGCTGGGGTGAAGTCATATGCTGAACCCCTTACCTATAACTCCTGGGATTGGAGTGTTTCATGTTTTGTGGTTACCAAGACTTAGACTCAAGGTCTTACTCTTGCTTATGCATATTGCTCCATCATTTGAAGCATGCCTCCAGCCCTGCTTTTTTGCTCGTTATTTTAGGTATGGAGTGTCCCAGGCTTTTCTGCCTGGCTGCCTATGAACTGAGATCTTCTAGATCACAGCCTCTTGTATAGCTAGGATTTCTAGGCATGAGCCAGCACCATTGGGCTAGAGGTTACGATTCTTACAAAATTGTACAGAACACTTGAACCTCGTTATCTCTGTTTTGGAGGCTTGGGGGGGGGTGCTGGCTACCACATTTTGTGTCATTAAGAAAACGTACAGCAAGGGGGAGCAGCTTATAGAGGTGACAAGAGACAGCTAAGACAGAAAGGTGGCCTGATAGGCCCTGTCCTTCACCAGGAACAGACTTGGAAGCCATAAACTATCGGCATCCTACAAGGACCCCAGAAGGCTGTGTTTGGGGAGAGCAGGGAAGGGTGTAAGTAAAGCTCACAGAAGTGAAATCCTGGCATGGAAGGGAGGTTATTGTGATCTTTCTAAATGGCCACATATTTTGGTGGCTCCAGAAGTGAAAGTTGGAGCAAACGAGGTGTGTCTGTGGGTGACGGGTGAGAACAGGCTTCAAATGCTGCTCATTTCAATCTCTCTTGGAAAATCAGGTTGTTTTTTGTTTTTTTTTTAAATCACCTTTGTGAAGTGTAGCAGGCTTGTTGTAGGTGAGGAGGGAATGGTGCAGGGCTGTCATTTCAATCAGAGAGCAAGCTCTGCAGAGAAAATAAACACTTTAGAAGGCACTTGACCTTTCAAATGCTGAGCTCTAAAATTAGATTGAGTGTAGTGACGTTTTACAGGGCAGAGGGAGCCAAGCTGCTATCTGATTCTTCCTGCCTCAGAGTCAGGCTCCCCAGGTCTGTACTGCAGCATCCTTGTGGTCAGCTCAGCATCATTTCCCAGATGGGCCACACTGTCCCTTAGCCTGTCCCTTAGGGATTGAGGAACAGGCTGAGAACCACCTGGTACAGTGATGGTCAGCATTAATCTAAACCTGCATGGCCTTAGAACCATCATTACCCAGATGGGCTCAGAATGATTGGTACCTGGGGGCTGGGTGGGGATGAGAACCATGTTCTCAACCAGGTAGGTTGAGAATGAGCTAGTATCTGGATGAGCCAAGAATCATGTGTTACCTGGTGGCAGGTGACCTGCTGGCCTGTTTGCTGGGGTAGAATGAGACCATCTCTGTTAGCAAGATACTGTGTATTTTATTTCAGCTCATTGCTTTTCTCCATCACCAGCTTAATCTCTAGCCCTTTGTGCATTCTAGCAGGAAGCTCATTATCCAAGTTAGAGACTAAGAATTGCCTAGCCAGCTGGGTCTTGTCCAAACTCCAGGTGTTTGATAAGCCTGCAGTGTTGGGCCATGTTGAGCCATGCTCAAGTCTGCATCTTCCAGTGATTGCCCTGTCCAGGGTCAGGAAGGGAGGAAAGCCTGCTTTCCTTCTGGTCCTCCTTTCTCTGCTAGAACCTCTCATCCTGGGGGAGAGCTGGTTGCCCACGTCGTGTAGAACCAGACGTAGGTCCTGTGGACTCACATGGGACCTGAACAGTCACAGATCCTTTGTAAAGAGTTTCTACGCATAGTAAGCTTTTCTTTCAGACATAATTTTAGCAAGTTTTAATAGAAAAATTCTGCCTGAAAGCAAGCCAAAAAAATAATAATCAGATTAAGTGGAGAGGATAAAACACTCCAGCAGAACTCAGCCCCTCTTGGTCCTTGCATGTTGAGGGAAACGTCTGGCTGGCTGGTCTGCATTCCTTTTCCAATGGCTTCACAGCATCTTTGCTGACTGTGGGTGACCCAGGGCCATTTGCCTCCAACTCCAGTGAACTGGAGGGAATGTTAGGATTCTGAGCACTTGGCCAATGTGTGTGGAAATGATTTGAGCAGGGTCTTTGTTAATAGGCTCTGGATGGGGAGGGGAAGGGAGGGGAGAGGAGGGAGGGGCTGGCCAGGCCCCAGAGTGGGTCCTGGTCCATGAGAATAGGGGCAGCTACCCACCTTTGCAATTCTTGTTTTTTTTTGTTTTTTTTTTTTTTTTGTTTTTTTTTTTGCCAGTCCTGGGCTTGAGCTCAGGGCCTGAGCACTGTCCTTGGACTTTCTCAAGGCTAGAGCTCTACCACTTGAGCCTCAGCACCACTTCCAGCTTTTTTTTCTATGTATGTGGTACCGAGGAATCGAACCCGGGTCTTTGTTCATGCTAGGCAAGCACTCTACCACTAGGCCAAATTCCCGGCCCCCCACCTTTGCAATTCTTGTACTTCTTCCACCCAGCTCTTCTTCCCTCCTATCACATTGGCCTCTCTTTCTGATACTGGAATTTTGGAACAAGGAACCAGATTGTTCTCTGGGGTTCTCCACAGAATTCCATCCTCTGTGTCTCTGAATTCATGCTTTTGTACTCTCACTTGACTTTTTTCACTCAAGGCTGACAGGCTACCATTTCAGCTACACCTCTATTTCTGATGTGCGGCTGGTTGATTGAAGGTAAGAGTCTCGTGGACTTGTAATCTCGATCCTCAGATGTTAGCCTCCTGAGGAGCTAGAATTGTAGCCAAGAGCAGCCCTCTCCCAGCTGAAGTCCATCTTTTTATCCCCTAGTGCTGTGGTTGTTTGTGCCAACTTGGTGGAATCATCAGTCATGGGGCAGAATCACTCACATTGGTGTTTTTAGCGTTCGTGACTCATTTCTGCACTCACGACTGACCTCACTCAATGACTCATTCCTCCATCCATGCACTGGGCCTGATCCTTTTGCCTGGTCCCTAGATCCCCACAGTACCCACATAAGAGGTGAAAAACCTACTCACCCACCTATTCTTTCCTTCCTAAGCCCTGTGCCTTGCAAAGTAAAAGAGAGGTGATGACTGTCTTTCCCCATGCCTTCCTGCAATGTGTCGGTCCTTCATGTGTGTTCTGGAGGGTTTTGAGCATAGCAAATGCCTTATGGCCTGTGGCATCCTCTGGAAAGCCACAGCTGTCATCAGGTGCATGCAGGCAACATCCTTCACAAAGGGAAGCTCAGGTACTTGCCTTAGGTGAGCCCCGTGAAGCCAGCTGAGACAGGTGACAGCTCTCTGGTGTTGGCAGTAACTCACTCATTGGTTTCTCCAATGATGCAGGGAAGTTATGGGGAATGCAGACCACCAGTCCCATCTGTATCTGTCTCTTCTCGGAAACTGATCAAATCAATGCCGTAAAGACCTTTAGAGGCTAGGGAAGTCAGCATGTCCATTGACCTGCCAGGCTACAGTTTCTTGGGGTTTTTGTTGTTGTTCTTTTTTAAATCAAGTTCCCAGCAGAAGAAGCCAAGTTGTTCCGAGTTGATGCTTCTTGTCATACCACACCCCCTCTGGCCATCTGGTGAACTGCAGTATCTGGTCGGATCAGGCTTCTAATACACAAAGCACACGTGGATGGGTAGATTGTACTTTGTAAAGATGGTGCGGCTCCCTTTCAGGCTCCCTTTCAGGCACAGTTCTCTAGCTCCTCAAAGTTGGACAACACTAGACCCACACGAGAAGGTGGAAATACTGGGCCGGCTGGAGATTTAGCCCTTGACCTTCTATATCCTTTTCCTGGGAGATGCATAAGAAATGTAATCACAGCACTGGGAGAAATGTCATGGTCAGAGGAGAACCAAGAAAGGCCTCTGGAAAGCAGAGGGAAGAACTGCAGTGATTCCAGAAGTCATGCCTCGTCCTGGAAAGCTGCGGGGTGGGGAGAAGCACGGGGGTGCTGGTAGGACAGAATAGACAGCCACTTGTCAAGTGAGTCCAGCTTGAATGTGGTTGCTGGACCACTGGCCCCATTGAGAAGTGCGGGGCTGAGAATATGACAGAACAGCTCTGCGTTTGTCTGTCACTCCAGATGCCTGGCACAGTGGCTTTCTGCTTCACTTCTTTCTTGCAAATTGCAAACACAATTCCCTGGTTGGCCAGGTGTGTATATAGAAGGAGTCTCAGGAAACAGTTCCAGCTCGCTTGTGTTAAATCTATTAATACCTTAAGACAAAGCACCGTAGATGAACTTTGGATTATTTTTTGGTAGGCCTTTTCGTGTCTCTCCAGGGTAGATTTAGAACTAGATAGTTTTTAAATGATAGGGAAGAAATAGGCAGGGCCTGAGACTTTCTGTTGATTGCTGTAACTGGGAATCCTATCATTTCAAGAATGATATGGAAATAGAATCTGTCACTATACAATTTGGGTTTTTCTCACTCAGAAAAAAAAAACTTGATTGAAATTCATGTGAGTCGTTTTATATATTCGAGGTTTTTCCTTTTGATTGTTGAGTGCTATTTCCTGGGATGGTTATGAGGGACAGATATTTGAAACCAGTTAGACAGTTAGGGATAGAAGACAACTGAGATGGAGTCCCACATGGTGAGAAACAAAGAAAGGACCTAAATCACCTTTCTTGTTCCTGCCCACAGTAGCAGGTTCCAAGTCGCAGCACATGTGCTTAGACTAGACTCAAACACAGAAGACAAATCCTTCTACTTTTGCCCAGGAGAGGAGGGCTCTGAACTTACATCCAGTCAGAAAGGGTTTCAGCAGTGAGTGATCGCTGCTTAACCAATCAAACCAAAGATATATCCCTCAAGAGAGAGGGAATTAAGGACCAAATATCTCAGGGAGCAGAGAAAGAAACCTCAGATTTTCTTCCCTGGGGTGACAGGCAAAGTCTCTCCCCACTCTAGAAGTCAGCTAATTCTTCTAACTTTCTTTGATAGCTATCCTTTCACCTTTAAATAAATTTACACTGTTTATATTAAATAATTCCCACCTTTTTATTCTATAGAGGACAAAGAAGGATTCAAATTGCCCCTAGATCATATCAAGTGTGCCTCAGTTTGCTTAACAATGCTCTGGAGTCAACATACAAGAACACCATTTCAAGATTGTGTGTGGGCCGCATTGTTCCTGGGATGAGAGATAGCTAAATGGTTTCTATTAGTGGCTGCTTGTTTATCGTTCCATTATCTTTCACTTTGAAAATAAAATGTCTTCAATTAATTGGGGGATGGGAGAGGGCTGTGGTTTTCAAAGAGCAGCAGGAGATATCCTAGAGGTAACAGGGCCTTGGCTGTTGTGATACAGCCCTGTATTGTACATCCATTGGATAGCTGTGCAGGACACAGAGATGGGAACATCTCTACCTCCAGATGGTGGATTGTAGGAAATCATATCCCCGTGTTACTATTAGAAAAATGGGGCAAGTGTAATAGTAGATGAATCTGTAATCATCTACAAATAAAAGAATAACGAAACATTAAAACATATAGTGTTTATGAAAAACAAAACAATGATCAGGTGTCATTGGTTCACACTTGTAATCCTAGCTGCTCATGAGGCTAAGATCCAAAAGTTTGAGCCTATACTGGACAGAAAAGTCCATAACATTCCATCTCTAATTAACCAGCGAAAAGTTGGAGTAGAGGCATGGTTCATGTGGTAGTGTACCAGCTGAGTGAAAAAGCAAGCTGATCAAGAGCAAGGCCATGAGATCAAACTCTGGTCCCAGAAGGAAAAAAAAATGAGGATATGACACATTATGAACACTTAGGATTTCCACCTATGTTGCTCTTTCTTACAACTTGCCCTCCTCCTAGTATTGGAGTTTGAACTCAGGGCCTTGCACTCTCCCTTGGCTTTTTCACTCAAGGCTAGTGCTCTACCACTGAGCCACACCTCCACTTGCAGCATTTTGGTGGTTAATTGAAGATAGTTTCTTGAAGTTCTCCTTCCTTCCTTCCTTCCTTCCTTCCTTCCTTCCTTCCTTCCTTCCTTCCTTCCTCTCCTTTGTTGGTCCTAGCAGTTTATCTCAAGGTTTCTACCACTTGAGCCACAACTCCATTACCAATTTTCCGGAAGCTCATTGAAAATAGACATCTCGTGGACTTCTTATCTGGGCTAGCTTCAAACTGCAAATCTCAGACCTCAGCCTCCTGAGTAGCCACCTTGCTATATTTCTTGCAGTTTTGATTTGGGGAACCAGATCTGACAACTAAAATTCCCCCACGTCTTCTCAAGGACATCTTTTTTTCCCACACCCACACTACGGGAGACCTTTTCAGCATAGACCCCCGCCCCCAATTTGGTTCATCCAGCCTTCACATTAGGAAAAGGAAAAGGAGTCAAGTGGCATTGACAGAAGATAATGTTCATCTACCAAGGAACGGGAGAAGCTGGTTTGCACTGAGAGCACGGAGACTAGCCTGAGCAATTTCCAATTTGGAAATTCTAAGTGGAAACGTTGGCTCACAACTGCTCTAAAGCCAAGTATCAAATAAACGCCCTAGTTCCAGCTGAAATGATGTGTGTGTGTGTGTGTGTGTGTGTGTGTGTGTGTGTGTGTGTGTGTGTATGTCCCTGTGGGTGGAAAGACCAGGTCAGCCACTGCCCTAGGTTGTCAGTAGAGGCAACTGACGTAGGAGATGACATTGAGAAGAGCCGAGAAACGGTCTGGAAGCACTGGGGCCAGGCTTGGACCCAGGGTTGGATGACTGAGTCCTGGAGGAAGCTGTGTTCTTTCATCCATTCCTCTCTGACATTGGGGAAAATTGAATTCTATTAAAGTACATCTCTATATTAAGAAGTCCCTGTACTCAGCTGGTAGCCAAGATGACAGATTTCCTTCAAGAAAATGTTGGCCTCTGTGACAAGGCATCAGATTATCAAGAACTTCATGGCATTAAAATGTGATCCAATGGTGAAAGTCTAAGCCTAGTTTCTTAGGACACAGAGGAGCAGGGTTCAAAACCAGTCAGAGGCAGTAATGTCCATGAGACTTTTATCTCCAATACCCAGCACAACGCTTCAAGTAGAGCTGTAGCTCAAGTGGTAGAGTGCTAAACTTGTACACAGATACTAAGGGACAGCATGTAGGCCTAGAATTCAAGTCCAAGAACCAGCACACACGAAACTTATAATACAATGTCTATATTACTAGTCGTTACATTATGTTCTTTAGTGGAAAATGACAAGGAGAAAATTGTGCATGTTCAGAATAGTTGCAGCCACTGTCACCTATGTTTTGTTTTATTTTCCCCCATGCTGGGATTTGAACTTGGGACTTTGAGTTTACTTGGCTATATTTACCCAGTTTGCTTTGCTAGGTGGGAATTCTATCACTCTTGAAGTGAGCCACACTTCAAGCCTGGCTTTTTTGAAATTAAATCTCAAAAGAAAAGTCCTTCGGATTTCTGCCTCCTAAGTAACTAGGATTATAAGCATGACCCATTGGCATTCACCCTGTTACCTTCTTTTTTGATCTGCAGTTAGTTGAATCAAAACCTGCATGTATGGGTGCCCAGCTATCTATGTTTACTCTTCCAGTAAGTCTGACTTTTTTACAAAGTTCTTACTGTACTTGCAAGCTAAGGAAGTAACCTGCCGCAGGTCCCGGATGTAGGTTCATTTCTTAGCTTTCATGTAGAGAGTAAAAGATAACTTCTTGGCAAAAGATAGGTCAGAGACAAAGGTCAGTTTGTTACTGGTATTGTTAATAATTTCAGTAAGCCAGAGAATCAGCATTTTTGTGCTGGTTGCTGAGCCCCAATTCTTCCAGGCAAGGTGAAAAGGGTCACCTAGTCTCTTCCGGGGCAATGGGTCAGTAGGTCAAGTCCTGGGAGAGGAAGCCCCAAGCTTAGGGGCTACATTTCCTGTAAACAATTAGAGGTGTTGTCTCTGTAATCCTTTGCTCTGTAGAAGGCTCTCTTTCTCTCTTTTGAGTAAAGACATTTGTCCAGTCTGAAGGGTTACAGTCACACAATCTTCCCTGCCCAGGCTGGCTTTGAACCACGGTCCTCAGATCTCAATCTCCTGAGTAGCTAAGATTACAGGTGTAATTCACAAGCACCTGGGTGCCATCCATGTCTTAAACGTGATCAGAAGTCAGGTGCCAGTGGCTCACATCAATAATGATTAGTACCCAAGCCCTAAGTTCAAGCCCCAATACCAGCACAAGAAAAGAACAAAAATGGTGGTATTATTTGCCACTACAGATTCCTGGTCATCCCAGCTGGTGATATCTGGAAGTGATGAGCAGTGTATCACACACAGTCCATGAAGCGCTCTCCAACATCTGTCCAGATTTACTCCAGCCCCAACTGTACTGAGACAAGGTGGCCTCTACACACCCCATGAAGAAAAGAAGAGCCCAGGGCCATGCAATTTCCCCACACTAAAAACTGTTGGAATGGATGGCACTTTTGACTGTGGCTGAGACTCCAAGTGTGTTTTATTTGGTGCGGTGACTACTTTTGAAAAAAAAAAAAAGAATAAGAAATAGTAATATAACCCACTCAGCTTTTTTTTTTTCTGAAACAGACCCCAATAATTTAGAAACTGTCCTCTATTTTTCTCCCTGAGCATACAGTGTTCCAGGTTTTGGCACAGTTTGCTAACCTCTGGCACTGGCCATACCAAATTGTCTGTGCAATAGTATGATTCTGGGTCTATTAATCCACATCTCAAGACTGGTTTCAACGTTAGCAAGCCTGGAACAGCTTGTGACATCCAGGAGCCTGCTTAAATCAGCACCTACCCTTTATTTCTCTCCTTTAACGATGACCAACACATCTGAAATCTGAGACTGGAGTTCCTGGCTAAGGAAACCTAGGGGAAAAAGAGGGGTGAGCTGGCACAGTGCCTCCACAGAATGATTCCTTCCCAGTCTGCCCCCCACCCCAGCATGGGTGTGCTTGTTTAATCGTAAAGTCCTCCCCAAATCACTTGTGGCTAGTACCCACTGCTGCTCTTGTGGTTTTGAAACTCCGTCTTCTTTACTGTTCTTTTCTTCATTATGTGACCTAACTCGAGCTCTTGGCTGGCATCCTCGTGTATGGCCTGGTGTTCAGACACTGCTGGCACAGGGGTGTATGTGTGAGGGGTTTGGGCTGTAGGTATTCCTCCGTTTTCTTTCATTTGTTTGTTTTGTGAGTACTAGGGCTTGAGCTCAGGGCCTGTTCCTTAGCTTTCTCACTCAAAGCTGCCATTCGGCCACAGCTTCTGGCTTTTTTATGGTTATCTGGAGATAATGATAATGAGTGATTGTTGTCCTTAATGTACTATG
Source organism: Megascapheus bottae (assembly GCF_031878675.1). Lineage (NCBI taxonomy): Eukaryota > Metazoa > Chordata > Mammalia > Rodentia > Geomyidae > Megascapheus > Megascapheus bottae. The sequence continues at coordinate 1,898,947 of NC_143542.1, read as the reverse complement.
TCATCTCTCATCTCTTTTGCTGTCCCTTGGTTATCTCATATTGTTACAGTATTTCACCTGGTTATCTGATATATTGTATATATGCTTATTTGGTTCTTTGAAATCGGTTAGGGAAGGGGGGAAAACAAGATGAGGGGCCGGGGTGGGAGGAGGGAAATGGGGACCAAGACATGAGAAAGGGTATCAATGTTTGTGAAGTCATGCACCTTCTATCTGGTGAATATAATGGAACCCTTCTATTAATTACAATAAAAATATATGAAAAAAGGAAGGTTGCATGGACTTTTCTACTCCACTTGGCTTCAATCTGTGATACTCATCTCTCATCCTCCTGCATGGCTAGGATTTCGGACAGGAGCTACCTGTCAGGGTTGTTTCATTTGGTGCCAGTCCTGGGAATTCAGGGTATGGGTACTGTTCCTTGGCTTCCAAGGAAAATGCTCTATTACTGGAGCCACAGCTCCATTTCTGTTGTTTGTGTTGTTGCTGTTGCTAGTCAATTCATTTAAACAAAACTGTGATTACCCTATATAAATCACTTAGTAGTCTGCCTTTCTCTTTTAATATTTTATTAGAAAAATATTCCCACTGCTGTTAATGATGTTCAAGATGGTCAGTTCTATCCATTGTGCAATATTTATTATGGTATTGTATCTCATGGCCATTTCCTAGCTTTTGACATTTGGGGTGTTGCTAAAGTGATATTCCTAGAACGGATGCTACCATGAATCTTACTGGATCTAAATCTTTGTATAGAATTGAGATCATGGAGACTTCCATGCTAATCATCTATTGTTAAACAGGTAAATGGATATGAAATCAACTTGTGATACATTAAGCTACTGAGATTAGAAGGTAGTTGTTCTTCGCTTTTTTCCCCATGAGCTCATGATGAGTTCGAAGAAGTTCCATCATTGCAATCCACACTCCAGAGTGCAAATGGAAGAGCACTAATCAGGGGAGAGTTTGTAACTTTCTTTGATGTTGGCTCAGAGGAAAATTCATTTCCACTCGCAGCTCATTGGCCCAAGCCAGTCATGTGGACCGCATTTTTTTTTTTGTCTTTATGCCAGACAGCATAAAGGAGAGCAGGATTCTGACTGACAGTGGTTGTCTGTCTGGGAGAGTTACTCACATCTATGGAAGTGACTGCATCTTGCAATTTTTCTCTGCATGTATAACATTTGAATAGTTCTGCTACCTTACTGCTGATTTGAGAGGTGAACAAATGCTATCTTCTGGATGTGTATTTGAATTCTATTTGAATTCATTTTGAAATTGTGTGTTTCTTACTTCCTATTTGAGAGTAAAGACAGTTTCAAGAGATGTTTTATTCCTTTGAGAGAGATGCTAGATGGAACTCAGAACCCCCAGTGCTTGGCAAGCACCCCATCACCGAGTCTCATCCCAGCCTTCAGTCTATATATTTTTCTATACTGCTAGGAAGAGTACTGTTTTTGAAATAACTCAGGTTGGTGGAGTCATGTAGGAGTAGGGCTATTAACTTGAAAGGAACTCAGGAAGGCTAAGTTGGTTTACTTCTGCTTTCAGACAAAAATCTGACAAGCAAACTGAGGGAGAGATTAAAAATAAAAGACTGAGTAAAACCCAAGAATGTACAAAAAAAGGAAGCTAGAGAAATAAGCAAAAAATGGTTGAAACAGAAAATAAATATGAAACAAGGGAATAATCCAGAAGATTCCATGAAACAACATCAACTTAGAAAAACTATATTTCAAAAAACAAACAAGAGAGCAAATACACTGACAAGTAGGGAAACGCCAAGTTGCGTGTGATGGCATATGCCTGTAATATCAGCACCAGGGAAACTGAAGCAGGAAGTCAGGGAAGTTAAAGCCAATCTGGGCTACATAGCCAGAACCTGCCTCAGAGGAAAAGAAACCCCCCCCACAAAAACCACTAAAAACAAAATTAACAAACCCTTTAAAAATAGATGGATAATTACATCTGAAAGCATACACTGGCAAAACTTATCTTCAAGAAGAATCAATAAGTCGGGGCCGGGAGTTTGGCCTAGTGGTTAAAGTGCTTGCCTAGCATGCATGAAGACCCAGGTTCGATTCCTTGGTACCCCACATACATAGCAAAAAGCCAGAAGTGGTGCTGAGGCTCAAGTGGTAGAGCTCTAGCCTTGAGAAAGTCCAAGGACAGTGCTCAAGCCCTGAGCTCAAGCCCAGGACTGGCAAAAAAAAAAAAAAAAAAAAAAAAAAGAATCAATAAGTCTCTCTACCCATTAAAGCATAGAATCACTAGTGTGAAACTTTCTTGATCACCATCCAAAATGCCAAGACCAAATGGTTTTTAAGAAAGAAGTCACTCTCACAAACACATAAGGAACAGTCCTTATACAAAATGTTCCAGAGAATAAAAGGGAGAAACTGCTCTCTGACTCACTTTCTGAGAAAACTTGCTTTCGCACAAAGCAGATTTAAAAAAACAATTCAAGAAGAGGAAAGGTCATCTTCCTTAGAAGAGCTGGCTAGAAAACCCTCAGAGATGTTAATCAGTCTGGTGCTTTCAGGAATGCACCTGAAATGCAAATTTATTTGGATAACTCACCACATTAACAGCTAAATGTTCTGCAATCATTTATAGTACACGATTGTAGGAATTTGAGAACAGAAGTAAGGTCTCTTATCCTAACAGAAAGTACGCACTGTATACAAATGGGAAAACATCACAACGTGTTTCTCTTCCTTGGCTTAAACATTTTTAAGTGATACATAAAAATACTGGAGCTACACATATTTATTTGTGGTTACTATACTTTCTTTGAATACACATAGGTACTATATAATGCTCAAATCATGTTAAATATAATCTATCTCCTTAAACATTTATTATTTCTTTGCAAAATATCCAAAATGTCTATGGCAAAAATATTCAAAATATGCAGCACATTATTATTTTTTTTAATGTAGACGCCCTGGGCAATCACACACCTTAATTTCTTGCTCTTCTCTAACTGTAACATGTACTATCTGTCAACCTCTTCTCATCCTCTTCTTCCCATAAATTAGAGAGAATAAGACTCTCTAAAGTTGGGAAAACCTGTTAAGATCTACCATCCTCTCTTTCTTTCTCCTACTTTACTGGAGCTACTTTAAGATATTAAAAGGAAGTAGGAAGTGCCAGAGTTTCCAAAGGGGAAGTAAAACTGAAATTATCTATAAATGATAAGACTGTTTACACAGGAAATCCCAGGGAATCTACACACAAATGATAAGAATCAATGGGATATTTAGCCAAATGTCTGGATACAGAATGTACACGACAACAATCAACATGTTAACCTAATCGCCCTGGTAGTATTTGATGCAATTTGAGAACCATGTGACTTATGGTGACAATGAAAGTCCAAAGTAACTATGAAAACGCCTTATAAAAGCTGTCCAAGATTTTTATGAAAGAAATTACAAGATTGTCAATGGAGCCTGTAAAAGAAAATTTAGTTAGATGAAGTAACAGATGAATACGAAAAGTAGTGAACAGGGTCGGGAGTTTGGCCTAGTGGTTAAAGTGCTTGCCTAGCATGCATGAAGACCCGGGTTCGATTCCTTGGTACCACATATAGAAAAAAGCCGGAAGTGGTGCTGAGGCTCAAGTGGTAGAGCTCTAGCCTTGAGAAAGTCCAAGGACAGGGCTCAGGCCCTGAGCTCAAGCCCAGGACTGGCAAAAAAAAAAAAAAAATTGGCTTAGTGTGATTTTAGTAAGGTTAAATATAATTGTAAAAAGCCTGGCACTGGTGGCTCACACCTATAATCCTAGCTACTTAAGAGGCTGAGTTCTGAGGAGCACAGTTCAAAGTCAGCCCAAGAAGTAAAGTCCATTATCTCCTAATATTAACCAAGAAAAAGCTCGGGAAGGGAGGTATGGCTCAAGTAGTAAAGCTCGAGCCTTGAGTAAAAATAAAAGCCAAGAAAGAACATGAGGGAGGCCTTGAATTCAAGCCCTAGTACCAACACACACACACACACACACACACACACACACACACACACACACACACACACACACACGATGACATCCTGAGAGTTTGCAAAACTAAGTAGGCTATCCATGGGTTTTGATATCCTTTTTATTCTTTTTCTTATTGTTAAGTATGGGGAAGTACAGTACAACAGATCTCTGAAACCTTACAATTTACATAATTCTAACTTTATATTCCTTATACAAGAAGTCCCTCTGTCCCTGCCTGTCCCACGCCTGTACTCCTTAGGGACTATATTCTTTTACTTTCCACTTCTATGAATTTGTTTTACACAACTCATGTAAGTAACATTCTATATGAGTTGTGTTTTTGCATTTGTCCTTGTTTATCTCATTTAATATCCTCCAGACTCATTCATGTTGGTATAAACAGCAGGACCCACTCCCAACTTCTGACTTACATCTATCCCATTGTATGTAAGTAGCACTTTTTCTTTATCCATTCATCTCTCTATAGACATTCAGATTTGTTTCTGAATTTTGGCTATTATGAATAATAGGGCAATACATTTTAAGGTACAGCTTTTCCTTGAGATTCCGATGTCAGCTTCTTTGGAAATATATTTAGTGGTAGGATTGCTGGATTACGTGGAAGTAACATTTTTCATTTTTTGAGGACGTTTGTGTTATTTTCCATTTCAGCTCAGCAATCTATGTTTCCACCCACAATTTACAAGGAATCCAATTTTTCCGCATTCTCACCAATGCTTAGTGCCTTTCTTGTACATTTCTAATCATCAGAAAAGGTTTGAGGTGTGCGGTCTGATGTGATAGGTCATTGTGGTTTTGATTTGCATTTCTTTTATGAATATGCCTGTTGATGACTCATTTGTCTTTTTTTTAAGAGATATTTTCAATCCTCTAGCCTTCTGATTTTGTTATTGTTGTTTTGTTGCCTCTGAGTTGAAGATATCCCTTGTATATTTTAAATATTGATCCTAATCAATGGCATAGTTTGCAGATATATTTGCCTGTTTTACGAGTTCTTTTGTCACTTTGCTGATCATTTCCTTTGATTGGCAAAAGATTTTTAGTTTCTTATAGACCAGCCAGGTTTTCTCTGCTTTTCTTGTCATACTTAAAAAATTACTGCCACAACCAAAATCATGAACTTTTCTTTCTTATTTGCTTCTAGGAATTCATAGTTTTATGTCTCCTGTTTAAATCTTTATTTCATTTGGACCTGAGATTTATAGTATCATACACATCAAATAAATAAAAAGGCATAGGTGCCTTCAGTAAATGGTGAAGGTGCCATTCATTAAAGAAATTATCCTTTTCCTATTACTCAGACTTATTGTTGTCCAAGGTAAGTTGTCTGGATGTATGTGAATTTATGTTCCATTGGTCTAGATGTCTCTTTTATGATAGTACCACACTATCTTTCATTAACATTGTTTTGGAATATATTTTGAAATCGGGAAGTAGGGTGCCACTGGCTTTGTTCTTCTTTCTAAAAATGTTTTTTGCTATTTATAGTCTTTGCCATGAATTTTAGGATTTTTTTTAAATTTCTGTAAAAAGTCCATTGGGGTTTTGCTAGAGTTTGCATCGACTCTTAGCCTCGGGTAAGTATGGATGTCTCAGCGATATTACAGCTTATCCACGAGCAGAACAGCATTCCATCAACTGCTGTCTCCTTGAATTTCTTTCATGCCTCATTTGTAGTTTTCAGTGTTCTAGTCATTCCTTTCCTGAGTTCAATTTATTTCTAAGTATTTCCCTCTTTTTGATTATATCCTAAATGAAGTTTCCTTACGTTCTTGTTTGGATGGTAGTTCATAATTAGCATAAAGAAATAACGAGACCCAAAATTTCCTTATGTGGATTTTATAACCTGTAAGTTCACTGAATTCACTGAGTTCACTGATTTCTTTCTCTACCCCCACCCCTCTTTAGGGTTCTCTACATATAAGATCGTGTCATCTGCACAAGAACAGCTTACTTCCTCCAATTTGAATGCCATGTGTCATTATCGTTGTCATTGTCATCATCATCATCATCATTGTCATCAATATCATCATCATCATCTCGCCATTGTTTTTGCAATGATATATTTTGCTTCAGGTTTTTTCTTTTGGTACACATGCTACAGATGTTCTCACTGCAGTTACAACGAGGCTCACCTAGAATATCACATCACGATAGCCATCTATTTTAAGTTGCCGAAAACTTCCTTTCATCTTGCCTTTTCTTTTTGTTGGTTGTGGGGCTTGAACTCAGAGCCTAGGCTCTGTCTCAGAGCCAATTTGTGCTCCATGCTAGTGCTCTACCACGTGAGCCACAGCACTAGGTCTGCCTGGTCTGGCTTCAAAGCTTGATCCTCAGATCTCAGCCTCCTGAGTAGCTAGGGATTGTAGGTGTGAGTCCAGCACCCAGCTTGAGAACTTCAATTGCATACAAACCTCTCTTCCTTTTCCTCTTCTTTTCATGTGACTGTCATTACAATGTGTAATTCCCTTGTATATTCATGAATATGTTTTATAGTTATAGTCTTAATACTTTTAGTCTTTTAACCATCATCACTTATATAGTCTGCCATAGTATTCTGTTTTTTTCTTCACATAGTTTACCCATGAATTTTATTCTTTTATGCTTTCCTATGCTTTTATGCTGCTGGTTCTCATCCTTTCACTTCAACTTGAAGAATTCTCTTTAGCATTGCCTGTAGGCAGTCCTAGGTAGCTTTTGTTTAACAGCTGTGATAGATTATTTTGTGAATGACTTAAGATTTTCTATATTCGAGACAATGCCATCCGTGAAAAAAGATAATTTTACATTCGATTCCCCCCGCCCTCTGCTTGTGTTTTTTTGGGGGGGCCAAAAGAACATCTTTGTGTTTTTCAAGGCATATTCAGGGTAGCCTAATACCTCACTAAACCAGAAGTAAAAAGTATCTCAGAAGTTATTCACTGACACAATTCCTTCATCTCAGTGCTTACCATGCTGGAAATAGAGCCCGGAGAAGGCTCTACCTTCATGGAACTCAGTTACAGGCAGAGAAAGTAAAAGAAGTCAATAAGTAAATAAACAAGACGATCAAAGATGTTGATAGAGTCTATGATGGAAGTTTCAGGTAAGAATATTTTGGGGCCACTTGGGGGATTATGCTACTTTAAATACCATGGTAAATCGTTTCGTTCCATTTTTTAAAATCTAATCCAAGAACTGTCTCCACATGTTTCACAATATATTCTTCTTTCTTTAAATTTAATTTTATTGTCAAGGTGATGTACAGTTACATCCATTTCTTGTCAAGCATCGTTACCTCTCTTATGTCTTTCTCTCACTTTTCCTCCGAAGGACAAAGCCATACTCACAAGACAGTATGTTGTAAATGAACTTCACAATACATTCTTGTTCAGTCACTCTGTCCTTACTACTTTGCTTTGCTTCACCAGCACTTCTGGTGGAAAACCATATTCAACGTACTCCAATTTGTAGACATTACCTTCTCAGTGTGGAACCTCTCTTGATCCTGTTCCACGACTGGTCTTAGTTCTTCCTAGTGAGGCTAACTAACAGATTGGCTATCTTGTTGGTTGACCACGTGAGAGTGAAGCGAGGTAGATCAGGGAAAATGAGGTACCGTCAGCTTACAGCAAATACAGGAGATAGTCCTTTGCACACTTCCCTTAAGATTAAGGAGACAAAGTAAGTTTAGGGGAGAATGACACAGGATAACTCAAGGAAACTGAGGCCTGGTGAAGGCACCTCAGAAATGTGTTATTTAGAAACACAGAAGTGCCATCTTAGCTTCAAAGAGAGACAACAGGGTTCCTTCCTTCCTGTAGGATGCATTCCTCACCCCCAGAATTAACACTTGTCTGACAGGATACATGCCTTCCTGAGAAAGATGCTTCCCCAAACTTAATCCACCTTCTGCCCCAAGATGCAGATAGCAGGGCACCCTTTATCTCAAGGATAAGGATCTGTTTTATGGCAGGATGCATTCTTTCCTGGAAACTCAGAAAGTAACAGCAGGTGTGATTAGAAAAAGATAAATGATCTATCTTTACACAACTCTGAAACCAGATCCCCACCCTTTACCCTGTAACTACCCCAACAGCCCAAGGAGCGCTCTGTGTGTGTGTGTGTGTGTGTGTGTGTGTGTGTGTGTGTGTGTGTGTGTGTGTGTGTGTGTCTTTGTCTCTCTCTATCTCCCTGTGAGAGTACCCGCACTCTGCTAGACAGTGTTTTTGCCCTTCTGCTTGTCTGTCTGTTTTTTTTTTTTTTTTAATCCATGTCTGCTTGCCTGCTCATTTACTTAATAAATAAAACTCTGGCAAGTATTTTTTTCCCATCCTGACTTGTCCAGAAATTTTTATTCTACAAAGTCAAGGACCCTAAGTGAAGAGTTCCTTCATCTGAAGGAAAACTGCATTAAACCTCACCTCCATCAGGTGACAGGAGCTCTGCTGAGAAACAACGGGCAGAGATAAATGCCCTCCACATTCTGAAATAGGCATAGATCTTACTGTACCCAATGCAAAGATGGCACATGATTGGGATCTAGAATATTCCCATACAATAAAAATGTGGTTCACAAAGGGGCACTATGGGAGGTACCTGTAAAAGATGAGCCTATCGGGAGGTTTTTAGGTCATTAGAGGTATGTCCTTAAAGAGGATAATGTGACTTCTTTCCTTTCTCTTCTTTTCCTGTAGGTGAAGTGAGTGGCTTGGCTTTGCACATGCTTTGACTATGTTGTGCAACTTCCCCCCAGACTTAAGGCAACAGGGGTAGTTAACCATAGACTAGGATATCCAAAACTGTGAGGCAAGGACAAACCTTTGCTCTTTATAAATGAATGACCACAGTTATTTTGTGATAGTGACAGAAAACTGAGAAACCCACATGGAAAATCTGAGGCTTGGAGAAGTTGAACAAATTGAGAAGGAATGTCCCCAGACAGAGGTGTCATGGCATTAACTTAGATTTGTATGAACTTGGAGTCCCACATTGGCTAGAAAAAGTGAGAATGAAGAGCAGCTAGCCATTACTTACAAGAAACTTGAGAGCCCAGAAGAAAATTCTACACTTTCGTCATAAAGTCCTTTGGATAACCTTTCACACAGATAGGGAAATGCCAGCCGAGTAACTAACTCATTCTTGTTCCTACTGTTGACATGGGGGGAACAAAAGAGAGAAGGAAACAAAATCTGTACCGTGAGGCCCCCAGAGAAGCTATCACGCTCCGTCTTTCAGATCCCTCAAGTGCCAAAACACACTTGAGTATTGAGCAAGTGGGTTTGATTTGTGACAACTTGCTGATTTTCTTCGGCAACATGTCTACTCATTCCACTCACTCAGACAGTTAAAAATTACTGCTAAAGCACAAGGGATTTCTGTGAAGTTTTCGAGGAGATTCAGAACTGAAACGCACAGATGCCAACAGGTTAAAGAAAACGAAAAATTCACAAGTCATTTCCTTCCTTTGATGAATTAGATTTGAGCTTTAAAATAAAGGAAATCAATCTAATTTCTTTCTTCCGAACTCTTTCTTAACCACAGGTAAACTTCCTGATGCACGAGCTTGGGTCTTAGGTGGAGCCAATGGTGTAGCTGATTGAAGCAAACGCTGGGCTACACACTGTGGACTTGAATCTCTTCTTCATTCCTCCAGGGTGACACTGTGTACTCTCAGTGACCTAATGCTGTAAAAACCACCTTAAGCCAGACTCTGGTATCTCATACCTCTAATCTTGCTGGATAATTGGAGATAGGAGTCTCAAGGATTTTCTTTTCTGGGCTGACCTTGAACTGCAGTCCTCAGATTTCAACCTCTTGAGTGGTTAGGATTACAAGCATAAAGCACCAGTGCTCAGCTTGGTCCTACCTAACTACTGAAGTTTCCTCAACCACCCAGGAGTGTCAGCTGTTGCTTTACCAAGCCATGGAGGCCTTGGAGGGTCATTCAACAGCCAAACTACAGCCAGCATGTTAGGTTATTGTCTGTAGTTTTTCAGGATCTTGGACTTACGAGGCAAACACTTTCCCCCTGAGTTATACCCCAGCTTGCAGGCATGTTACTTCAGCAACTTGCAAACTAGTGTACTTATCTGTCCTAAGGTTATTGTAATAATTAAATGAGTAAAATTATAATTATAAACATATTGCATTTTGGCCGGGAGTTTGGCCTAGTGGTTAAAGTGCTTGCCTAGCATGCACGAAGACCCGGGTTCAATTCCTCGGTACCACATACATAGAAAAAAGCTGGAAGTGGTGCTGAGGCTCAAGTGGTAGAGCTCTAGCCTTGAGAAAGTCCAAGGACATGCCCTGAGCTCAAGTCCAACACTGGCAAAAAAAAAAAACCCACAACATATTGCATTGCAATTTTGTCTGTAGCTATAGCACATTGGCTATAGCTTAAATCTTAATGCTGTTCATATCACGGATGGATGAGATATAAACTATCTCTTGAGTCATCTTTATTGGATGGAATGGGATCCAGTTCAAAACCCATACTGTAGGGGCAGGGGTGGTATATTTCTTCTATGTGCTTTTTCCAGACATGGCTTTGATTCATGATTGTAACTGTAGGAATACTTAATAGTAAGAAAGAACACTTTCCTCAAGAATGGAAATCAGCCAGACATTGGCAGATCATGCCTGTAATTCTAGCTACTCTGAGGACTGAGATGTAAGGATCATGGTTTGAAGAAGGTAGAAAAAAATCAGAGACACACATCTTCAATTAACTACTAAAAATCCAGAAATGAACCTGTGACACAAATGGTAGAGTGGCAACCTTGAACAAAAAAGGTAAGGGTCAGCCCCAAGGCCTTGAGTTCAAGTCACCGTTCTGCCCCTACCAAAGGACTGAAGACGCTTGTGCCTGGATGTGGGGGCAATTTGAAGTTGCAATCCCATGATCTATCTAATTTCCCACAGCTGTTCATTGAAACAGAAGTTGAGCATCCACTTCGAGTGTGTTCTAGACATTGCTGCTTACATTTCTATCTCAAGACTGGAGGGCTAAATACACGGTGAGAGGAGAAACCATACGTTAGGGATAAGTCTGAACCAGATGCGAATGTGTTTGTCCGTCCCCTTACCTGTGACCTACCATCTGGCCTTCTCTGAGCTGAGTTGTGGCAGATGCTGACTCAGACAGAGGCTTCAGGTCTTTGCTAAGAAGTTGCCAAAGAAACCAGCTCAGGGAGAGCCAGTAGGGATGCAGAATACCACACAGGACCTTGGATGGTAGCTGAGGCTTAAGCAAATCCAGGAACAGAGATTCTGTGAGTCAGAAGAGGAAGCCATTTCCACCTCGGGGTTGAATGGGGGTTCTCAGGCCTGAGGGTCTTGGTAGGCTCTACAAGCTGTGTCTAAAGTATAGCATGACTCCATAGCACTGCCATTTTGGGAACACATCTATCTAGTTTTCTTGTCATTATTGGTTTACCATTCAATATTGCTTTCCTTTTCCTTTGGCTCATACTGGGGCTTGAACTCATGCCATTCTGTCCTTGCCTGGCCTTTTCACTGAAGGCTGATGCTCCACCACTTTGAAGTACACCTCCTTATCTGGCTTTTTGCTGGTCAGTTGGAGATAAGAGTCTCATGGTTCTCGATGCAAGTTGGTGCAAACCCACAGATCTCTGCCATAAGACTGTACAGGTCTATTTTCCTTATGGTGATGTGTCCCTCAGTGAGAGTTCTAGCTCACTGTGTTCTTTCCCTGTCACCACAAGGAACCCTCACAATGCCAGCCTGGATACTCTGCCTGGGCATTTGGTTATCTGTGGAGCATTAGCCATGATGTCTGCTCAGCCGGAAGCACAGCTGACCACAGAGACCAGGTAGAAGCTTCTTGGTGCCGTAGGTGAGGCAGGCGCTCTCCATTTAGCACTGTAGCTTGCAGGGTCCTTTCTTGGGGAAATGTGTGTTCCAATTCTATGCATGTCAACTGTTACATGCTCACCGATCACCTGCAGGCAGAAGTCACCTGAGAAAGTCTTGCTAAAGTGCCCAGTGCAGTCTACCTTCCCAGGGGGGCAGACCCCTCAGCTATGTCTGGGAGCAGGAGGCTTGGGGGAGACCTGGCAATGGTGGCATTGACAACAGGGGCATCTGTGCTCTGTCTGCAGGGCAGATCTAAGACATCAGGCACATAAAAGTAACTCACTTTCTGGAATGGTGGAGAGGGGGATGTTAATGAGTGAGAAAACATTTGGTGCTGGATGTTCAAACTGGACCTCACATTCCTACACTGGAATTGGCTTAGAAAGGGAGGCAGAGAGAGGAGGGAAACAGGGAGAGAGGAAGGAACAACAGAGAGAGAGACAGAGATAAAGAAAGAAACAGAGACAGAAAGAGACAGACCAAAAAAAAAAAACAAACCCCAAAGAGACAGAGATGCAAAGAGTGAGACAGAAAGAGAGACTAAGAGGGGGAGGAGGAAAAAGCAGATGAAAAGATACAGAAACAAAGGAGGAGTGAGGGAGGGAGGGAGGGAAATTCAAGTGGTGGTGGGGAGAGGGGGAGAGCAGAACAATCATCACTCTGGCACCCTGGGCCGGGAATTCAAGGGTTTACGATGCTACTGATGGATGACAGTTTTCAAAACAAGAAATTGGAACTGGAGGATGTTCTGTACAGCCAAGGTGATGGAGATGCGTGTCAAGACTCAGCTATGCTCCAGTTGCCAGATCCAGCAGATAAAAACCCTCAGGGCCCACCAAGACTGGGATTTCTGGTGAACAGTCACTCTTTGGTGTAAATGTCTTCTCAACGTGGAGCATCATTCCCTCACTTCCTGTCCCTGGAGAGGGCTGCACCTCAGGGTCTCCCGACAATCTGGGCTCTGGGCCCATGATGGTAGAAGGAGAGGTTTGGGTTCGATTACAGGACTGTGCTGGTCTAGAAATGTAAGAGGGTGCTCAGAAAGTGGCAGGTATAACGTCAGCCCCACATCAAGCCACAGGGCGACTTTCTGCTCCTTCCTCTCAGCTTGGATGCCAGCTCAGCCTAACAACCTGGGTTGGCATAGGCAAAGCTGGGCGTTTGTGTCCTTCCAATTTGGCCAACCTCACTCAGTTAGCATAGATGTGCCAGCCACAAGCCAAGATCCAAGGTGCTCTGGGGCTGGTATCTCATCCTTAGTGGAGCATAGAGGACACAGGAATCTGCCAGGCGATTTCCTCTGCTATAAGACAAACCCCAGCCTGCGGATCAACAGCAAAGTGGGTTGCTCCTGTAGGGTGTTTGTGTTCTCTTCTTCCCTTGACTCCAGACTCTAGGGTGGAGCACGCGGGCAGGTCACTGGAGGCATTGGTGAGGGTTAATGTTGTTGGGAGACAGAGATTTGTTTTACAAAGGCCCCGGGCTCATTTCTGGAAGTGAGGAATGCTGCTGAGTGGAAAGTGGTTGGCCAGTTCTTAGCAGGAGCAGTTTGAGCTACGTGGCTACAAGAGGCTGGAGAGACATTACACCATGGGGTTCTTTGTACTTTGTGGGGGATAAGAACTCTAGGAGCCCCCACTCTGATTTCCCATGTATTAGCAGGTAACTGTGTAAGCTTTTTTTCTCTAGGGCCCCAGTCGCCAGAACCACACAACACCTTTTTCTCTCAGGCCCCTTTGATAGACAGGGACACTAAGCCTGTTCTTGTCTCTGTGGAACCCTGGAGGAGAAGGGTGCAAAACAGAACATTCCTGCACAAGGCCTGGTGGAACAGCGCATTCCCCTGTGCCTGCTCGTTCCTGATATGAACCTTCTTTGCACGCCCAGCTAATGACTCAGCCTCTAGAGTGATCACCCAGTTTCCCTCGTGTGTGCTGGGGACTGACCCAATCTGGGGAGGAAGGGAGCCACAAGCTAGATTGCTGCACTGGGAAGAGACCCATCCTCTCAGGAAACACCACTGTAGTTCGTGATTGAAGGGCTGGCTAGAGGCTTCATGTATGCGACTGTTTCAGTGGTGGCCTTCCACAAAATCAGAAGCTCCGGGAAAAACTCCTGGGATCCCAGGCCAGGCCTGGTACCTTCCTTTGACCCTTCTTCAATCCTACGGTTAGGGTGAAGCAAGCTAAGAATTTTATCTTGGGAGCAAAATCAGAATGGAGGGGATGGGGAGAAATTCACTTTGTTAACCTTAGTAAAATTATAATGATATGGAAATATATACATATACATCTATATACATGTACATGTATATACATACACATATATACATATATACATACATGTATATACATACACATATATACATACACAAACACACACATTATATTATATATTCGTGGAGTACTGGGCCTTGAACTCAGGACCTGCATGCTGTCTCTTTGCTTTTACACTCAAGGCTAGAGCTCTACGACTTGCTCTACAACTTCTGGCTTTTTGCTGTTTCATTGGAAATAAGAGTCTTAGGGACTTTTCTTCTCAGGCTGCGGCTTCAAATGGTGGTTCTCAAATCTCAGCATCCTGAGTAGCTAGGATTACAGGCATGAGTGACCAGAGCCTAGCTTAATGCATTATTAAAAATAAGAAACATGGGGCCGGGGGTTGGCCTAATGGTAGAGTGCCTGCCTAGCATGCACAAAGACCCGGGTTCAATTCCTCGGCACCACATACCTAGGAAAAAGCTGGACGTGGTGCTGAGGCTCAAGTGGTAGAGCTCTAGCCTTGAGAAAGTCCAAGGACAGGGTTCATGCCCTGAGCTCAAGCCCAGGACTGGCAAAACAACAAAACAAAACAAAACAAAAAATAAAAACAAGAAACTTGGAATGAATGCAACACAGTCTATGGTAGTTTCATAAAGAACCTGTGAACAATCACTAAAGGATAATAAGATTAAGTGAAAAGAAATAGAGATGTATAGAACCTAGGCGGAATGCTACAATGCACTGTTCCAGAGGTGTGGGGCTACTGACCCAGAGTCAGAGGGGCCTTGCCCCTTTTACTGTTTTTCCTCATGGCCCTGAAGTCCAGGGCCGGCCTGAGAATGTGAGTGTGCAAGTATCTTATGGATGTATGTGGCTAGGTGCAAGTGGGGTGTGGGGGGTCGGCAATCATGTGAAAGAACAAAGGTATGCAGGGTGTGCAGGGGATATATTGTAGGCGTGCAAAGGTATATGTATGTGGGACTGTGTGAGCACTGGCCTTGTTTAGAGACCAGGCCTTGTTTCATCAGAAATGGGTCCTGGGTCCTGGAATAAGGCCTAATGGCTACAGCTTTTCTGCAGTGACCCCTCTGGCACTAGCCTGGCAGCTATAGCCCACCGAGTCCGGAGCTGACACGCCTGTGGCTGGGCAGGAGGCCAAGAAAAGCCAACAGTGCCTCAAGCAGATGAGGCCTCTGCTGTGCAGCAGAGACAGTTTCTGTCCTGCCGCTGGCTCTGTGGCCACCCCTGTATGGCCTCCCCTGTGCCCCTTGGGCACCTTCTTCCTCATGATACTTGCAGTGGTCCCAGTATCCCAGTCAGAGGCACACATCTGAAGTCTCACCCATGGTGCCGAACATGATGAAACTCAGGCCAGAACTTCCCCAACAGGACTTGGCGTTTCCTTCTACAAAACAGATTTGTCGTCATGGTCCTTGTCACTGGAGGGGACTTATGCATGGCATCACAGGTACTGCAGAATGATTATAACGGGGCCACGCTGTGGGAGGTCCCTGCCTTCAGAGATGCAGGCTGCAGCACCTTCCCAGGGCCTTCTGGGAAGGCCCAGCTCTGGTCGAACAAGCAGACTTTGACAACCTCACACTGACTGTCAGCCACCCCCTAGTTTCAGGAAGTCCTGGCTGTGAGACTGGCACAACTGAGTCATCCTGAGTCCACATCACTCAGCTGACCTTGAACTTTCCTCCATTTGTGTTTTGTGTGCGCTGAAATGGTTTCCCTTCCCTTCTCCCTTCCCCCCTCACTTCTCCATTCCCCCTCCTCTTCTCCCTTCCCTTCCCTTCCTTTCCCTTCCTTCCTTCCTTCCTTCCTTCCTTCCTTCCTTCCTTCCTTCCTTCCTTCCTTCCTTCTTCCTTCCTTCCTTCCCTCCTTCCTTCCTTCCCTCCTTCCTTCCCTCCTTCCTTCTATCCTTCCCTCCTTCCTCTTTCCTTCCTTTTCCTCTCCTCCTCCTCTCCTCCACCTCTTCTTCCTCCTTCTCCTCCTTTTTGTTGCAGTATTGGGACTTGAACTTGGGACCTAGACACTGTCCCTTAGCTTCTCTTGTCAAGGCTAGCAGTCTACCAATCACTTGAGCCATACCTCCTGCTTTTTGGCATTTAATTGGTGATAAAAGTCTCACAGATTTTCCTGCCTTCCAGTTTTATTCTTTGAGTAGCTAAGATTACAGACATGAATCACCAGTGTTGACTTTCCTCTCCTATCCTTTTGGTTTTATTGATCTATCATTTTCTAAGCCAGTGGTCTCTGTTCATAAATGGACTCTGTTCACAAATGTTTTGTCTTCTGGTAATTGCAATGCTGCCTGGGGTTATGGATTCTAATTAATTTCAATGCCCGGACAGACCTGGAAATGTGCATTTCTAGAACCCCCAACTCCACCAGTACCTCCCAGTCCCTTTCCCCACAATGCATCAGGCCCCTCTTTCTCGTTTGCGTGGTGTCTACCATTTATTACTAAGAAAGTGGACGCTTGAGTTTTTGCTGGGAGAGAAGTACATGAGGGGACCAAGAGGAAGATATAAATATAAATGACAAGGCCTGAAATGTGGCCTGAGTGGCAATGTGCTTGTCTAGCATGCACGAAGCCCTGGGTTCGATTTCTCAGTACCACATACACAGAAAAAGGGGGAATTGGCACTGAAGTTCAAGTGGCAGTGTGCTAGCCTTGAACAAAAACTGTCCAAGGACAGTGCCTAAACCCTGAGTTCAAGCCCCAAGACTGGGGAAAAAAAATGACAAGAAAATAAAGTGATGTGTGCATTCCTTGAAATCTATTTATAAACAACCCCCTTCTACCTTTGCTCTCCTGCTGTAGCTGGCTCAGCCTGAGCCAGGTCAGTGACTTGTGAATTCTGCTCTGAGACCAAAATACTCTCTCCTCCTGTTCAGCAAGTTTATAGCCAACTATGCCACACGGTAATTTCTATCCAGAGCCAGGTCATGTACCAGTAGCAGAGCCAGATAATCTTGTTCTATTCGGGTCAAGTTTAATGTTATTCCCAAGGAGTTGGAATCTTCAAACAATGAGGGACCCTGCTCAGATTCTGCGGGAACTGCAATGTGTACAGTGGCAGATGGCTGCCCCCCAGTGTCCCTATTAGAGATGAGCAGAGAAATAGATGCTGCACCATCCCCGAAAGGAACAGTGAAAGGAGCCCTGGGGACAAGCCCTGGGTCTAGCTGGCCCCCAGAGGATAGGCTTTTCAGGAGCAAAATATCCAGCAGCGTCTTCTGCAGTGCTACCAGGGTTTGAGTATCTCTGACACCCTCCATGGGACAAATTGCCTCAAGTCTGGTGTGTGATTAGAGGCTGCTTGTGTCTCACTGGGAGACTCCCAAACCACTGCTATTCTAACAGGACAATTGTGCATGCACTGCTGGCTGCTAAGATGGCCTCCTTGGTACACAAATCATCTGACTGTGATTTACAAAAAGACCTTCCTGAGGGTGACAGCCAGAAGCTTTCGGAAGTGTTCAAGGAAGCTTGAACCTGGACTGATAGCAGGACCGCCAAGGCCCCTACAAATGGAAAGAAGTCTGTGTGTGTGTGTGTGTGTGTGTGTGTGTGTGTGTGTGTGTGTGTGTGCGCGCGTGCGTACCAGCACTGGGGCTTGAACTCAGGGTCTGCTGCTCCCCCTTCAGGTTTTCAGCTTTTGGGCAGCTGATTAAACATGTGAATCTGAAGCCCCTATGGCAAGAAAGTCCATGAGACTCTTGTTTCCAATGGACCAGTTAAAAGCCTGAAGTGGAGCTGTGACCTAATGGTAGATTCAGCCTTGAGTGAAAAAAAGAAAAGCTGAGGGACAGCACCCAGCCTCTGAGTTCAACAATAAGCCACACAGCTGAGAGGGTGGATGTGGTTGCTCAGAAGCTGGTTTAGTTTGGGTTTACTTACTTGTTTTGTGGATCTGTGATAAACAGGGGTCCTTTGTGGGGGTCGTATTTAGGCACAGCTTCTTTTTCTTCTATGTCTATTTTGGGGAAAGTGAGCATGTAATTTTTACAGCTGAATCAGAAGTAGTGGGGCCTAAGAAAGCCCATCTTCCCTTCCCTTTGCTTGCACTCCCATTGTCTTGCAAATAAATGCATACTTGTGGTGAGGAGGAATGAGTCTGGAGTCTGTTTGGACAAGCTGGGAAGGGAGCATGGAAAGAATAATTAGATTGTCAGTTCTTAGGAACGCAGAATGAGGCACCCTGTCGTTCAATCTTTCGAGACACCTCCATAGTACATAAATTGTGTTGTGTGCCTCCTGCACGTAAGATCTGAGCTGAGTGTTTGGGGATATGCCACATAGTGATATTAGCACTTTTCCCCTCAGGAAAGAAGAATCATCCTGAGCAAATGAAGCTAAGGAGTCCTGGTTTCCTGAGTGGGTACACTTGGCACCTTGGCACCGCTGATCGGTGATGCAAGTGGCATTCGTATGAGTTATGTGATGTCAGGAGGAGGTGCAACTGGTGAGGTCACAGGCTTCCAATCTTACCCAGGAATCTGACACAGACTGTCAGGCCTTGATTCCTTCTGGCCCAAAGACAGGTTCCTCTTTTGCTGCTAGCCTTTAAGTACCTCTAATAATGACTCAGGACTGGGCTATAGTCACCAAAGACCAGAACTCTACACACCAGTTGGAGCAGCCATGCTCTTGATGGTTCTAGGTGATCAAGACTCAGGTCTGCTCTGGCTGAGCCTGGACAGCTTCTGAGAGTCATTGATGTCATTTTGGCTGTTTCTCCTCTGGGATAGAGAGAAATCAAAGCTATCCCCGAAGAGATGTGTAGATAGATGTTCACTGGA
This sequence comes from Megascapheus bottae, assembly GCF_031878675.1. Classification (NCBI taxonomy): domain Eukaryota; kingdom Metazoa; phylum Chordata; class Mammalia; order Rodentia; family Geomyidae; genus Megascapheus; species Megascapheus bottae. The sequence continues at coordinate 1,880,012 of NC_143542.1, read as the reverse complement.
AGCTGAGGGCATATGGAGACTGCAACTGGGAAAAGTCAAGACTCTGAGGGACCTGCTTACCATGTGGAGGTATCTAGGGGAGGCTGTGAGGCGACTGGCAGAATTATTCAGGTACCTGGGGAGTCTCACTAGCTCACAGTGCCTTCAGATTCAAGTGGATTTGATTTTGGAGCTAACTGCTCCTAATCTCCCCAGACAGCTAGTCCAGCTATGTCACCATCCTGTATTTTATTTCTCAGATGTCAGTCGTGGGGCTTAATCTCTGTGCCTGGGCACTCTCCCTGAGCTCTTCAGGAAAGTCCGTGAGACTTATATCTCCAATTAGTCAATAAGTAGCTGTAAGTGGAACTCTGGCTCAAGTGGTACACAACCCCAAGCGCAAAAGCTCAGAGATAGTGCCAATGCCCTAAGTTCAACCAGGCCCCAAAGCTGGAACCAAAAATATCGAATGCATATCTAAATAATGTGTCACCTTTTGCAAGAGCATTTACCATGTTCTTCTGGGATATGTTTGTGGATTCTCTTTTCGCCCATTTCATTGCAGGACAGGTAGAAACCATACTGAAAGGAACTTTTCCAAAGGATGTGGAGCAGGGAAAGGACAAGACGAATCACTTGCCCAAGTTCTAGAGTCCAAGTCTACTGCTCAGTTCCTCGTGTCCTCGTGCTTGGCCAGTGGCTGCTGATTTATGGTCAATTTGCAGGAGAGTTAGGTGCCATTGATTTATAATCGCCGACTTCATAATAATCAGTTTGTCATTGGTCTGCAAGCAATAGGCACTCAATAGAAACTGCCCTTCTATCAGACTTTGATGTGTTCCCACATAGCAATAAGTGGTACCCTTCTCACTTTATCAAGGAGAAATAACTGATTATCTAATTTATTGTATTACCGTGTGTGTGTGTGTGTGTGTGTGTGTGTGTGTGTGTGTGTGTGTGTGTGTGTGTGTTTGGGGCTTGAACTCAGAGTCTGGGCACTCTCCCACTCCCATATCATTTGTACTCAAGATTGGCATTCTACCACTTGAGCCACATCTCCATTTCTGGCTTTTTGGTGGTTAGTTGGAGATAGCATGGGATGTCTCCACATGGCATCGGGGCTTCCTCACAATATGGCAGCTAGAATCTAAGGAGGAACATTGCACACAGTGAAAGCAGAGGCAGAGAACACTTAAGGTTTACACTCACAATTATTCAGCATCCAAATGAGTCACAGGAGAGAGGGCAAAGATTTTACAGCTGGGATGGGGGAAAGAGAAGTTCATATTCCAAAAGAAACTTAGGATGTGATCATCCTTGAAAAACATTGTGTGATACTTGGTTTCTGTCTTTTATCTTCCTTCCTTCAGCAAGGACCTTTCCTGTGTACATACCTCCATTTCTAGTGTACTTACTACATTCGTTAGCCTTTTCCATTGTTGGGATCAAATAATTCAAATAATGAAGACCAGATTCAGCTTGATTCACAGATTCAGGTCACAGTCTTTTGGGTCTCCGGGTCCTTTTTGGTCTATGTTGAGGCAGAACACGAACAATGCTATTTACTTTGTGGTGGATGGGAAACGAAGGCAGATAGGGGCCAGGGTCCCATTATCCTTTTGAAGAGTGCACCTTCTTCTTCTAAGCCCCTTCTCCTAAATCTTCTACTAATCCCTAACAACACCATCATGTGACAATGCAATATCTGACCCTTGGGAAGCTATTTCATATCTAAACCATATGTCAGGAGGCAGAGGTAGGAGGACTGCCGCTTGAATCTAGCTTATTTTTTAAAAAAAGACCGAATTTTAAAAAAGCTAAAAAGCAAAAAGGTATGCCTCAAGTTGTACAATATTTGCTTAGCAAACACTACCACTAAATAAATGAGTGAATAAGTAAGTAAATAAATAAAACCAAGCCATATCAGTTGCATAATAAAGGGAAGGGACACTGTACAAATTTCTTCACCCTGAGAATCTGTTACATTCTATAAAGCAACAGAGCTGGATCACATGATTTTATATGAGTTTTCTAATCCTATTCATAGAATTGCATGACTCTGTCTCATCTGGACTAGCTTAGCAATATAATTGTGCATCCTTTAAGAATTGGCCTAAGCTTGGGCAACTTTCATCTAATTTTAGCTTGCAAACTCACTGGAAAATCTATTGTTTTTCTGGAACCTCATACCTATTAAATAATTCCATTTTACACATATGCCAAGAATAATAATAATTTTTCATAGGAAACCTTTGCAAACAATACCATACATGGTTATTCCCTTTGGTCACCCAAGAGAGAGGTCAGATTTAAGCTGGCAGTCTTCACAATGCTGAAGGGTCAACATGAGGAACTGCGCATCTTGGCTTTGAGACACTCTGACTCATCCACATAGAAGTCTTTTTATCCGAAAGGGTGAGTAATCATCGGTGGTGAAATGGCCGTTTCCTTAGGCCCAGTGAATCAGAAGATTCTTGTGCAGTTCAGCTATGCAGTTGGAGCATTGCAGTGGCTCTGGTCACTGAGGAGCCACGTGGTCCTCTGAAGAGCCACTGTCATTGTCTCATGGGGACATTTTTAGGTTTCAACAAAGCCACCTAGAACTATTTTTCACTGAAGAAGAAGAAAAATATTGGTTTGAACCATAATCTTCAGAATTCATTCTCCTAAATAGCTAGGATTACACGAGTAAACCACCAGTGCCTGGCTTAAATTTATATTTTCTGCAAATAAAGCAATAATAATAATAACTATTATTATTATTACTACTACAACTATTACGACAGAAGACAGCTCGAATACTTGAAGCAGCTTGAATAAAGTTAGCAACTCTGTGCTAACATACATCTCCTCTTACATCTTAATCATGATTGAGAGCGGACAGAAAACCTACAAGCTAAGCAAGGTGAAATTTCCATGTTATCCAAACTATGGCAGATAGTAGAAAAAAACAAACCATTTCTCATGCACTTTGTACTTCATAAAGTGCAAAATCTGACTTTAAAAAGAGCCAAGTAGGAGGAAAACCAATGGACCAATATCATTTGTGAATATAAATGCAAGAACAAAAAAGAATACTAGTGAATTTTAACAATAATTATATTCAACCAGTAAAATTTAGTCCAGAAAGGAAAAAATGTTCAATACGTCTAGCAAATTCATTATGTGCATACATTAGACAACTGTATATCAACAGATTCAAAAATAACATTTGAGTAATGCTTAGCTATTTCTAATAAAAGCAAAAAATAGGACTGGAAAGAAGCTAACAACAGATAATGAAGGTAGTTTATAAAAGTCCATGTCTTGAAAAGTTAAGTAACTAAAATGTGAAATATGACTGTCATTCTCCAATTACTACTATTATCTACATCATTATCTTTATTATTAATAGCAGCATTATTTTGGAGGGGCTAATAAATGTGACAAAAAGTAGATAATTCATGCCAAGGTTAGGTTAGGAGAATTAAAATCATCTTTACTTATAAGGAATAGTATATTTATTTATATGGGAAGCTTGGAAAAATCTGATAATCCCAAATTTAACCTATTGAATTAAGATAATTTGTACCCAGTAAATAAACAGCTTCACAAATAATAAGAGTAACTAGAAATCACATGGGAAATTGTCAGTTTATAACAACAAATGCAATACAACAGATGGAAATAAATTTAACAAGATACACCTAGACCTAAAGGAAGACTGTCAGCCTTAACAGTGTCATGATAATTAACACCAAAGCAATCAAATTCACTTACTATGAAATCTTCACAACTTAGGAAAAATAGTGAGATGTAAGATTAGAAAAAGATTAGTATCTGCTTCTTTGGATAGGCGTGTAATTGTGGTAGCCATTTGGGGCCCCATGGGAAAGGGAAGATGTTATGGCCTTCTTGAGTGACTCACGCATGGTTGTTGGGTTGTTGCACATTGGAAATCTCAGGAGGCCTGGTGTACAGGGATCCAGCCACAGGCTCTGCACTGATGTGAATCTCATCTAAGGACTTCTGAGAGGAACATGGATTAAGAAAAATTTTATCCCTTTACATTCTACAGTAGGCTCAGTGGCTCTGAAACTCGTCTTTGGTTCTCCTCCTCCTTCCTGAATACAAGATGGGGACAGAGATGCTCAGTCCTGGGGAGCCCCCAAGTTAGTTCTCTAGCTGATAGGGTGGAGGTTCCTCTTGTAGAAATGGTCTCAAAGAGCCCCTTAGCAGGTGGCCATTTAACCATTGCAAACAAGTCCAGCCCTTGTCACCTGCAATGCCAAGCACTTTGTCTGCATTCACATGGACAGGAAGGATCAGAAGAAATGTGCTTTCAGAGGCAAGAACACTAAGTTCATAGTTTCAGGTTCACTTAGTTGGAAAAACTAACATCTGTGCTTACCAGATTCCTTTGCAGCTAGGATTCTGAGTTCAGTTCCATTAGTCACAGAGGAAGGACTGGCAGATAAAGGTCCATGGACCAAATCTGGCTTTTCATCTGTTTCTGTAAACAGAAACACGAATTACCCATTCATTTAGATCGGCCAACAACATAAAGATCTTAAATGGCTTTATTTGCAGTTCCAGAACTGGCTGACATTTCATTCTGTGAACTAGAATCCTTGCGATGGGTAGAGAACTTGGCTTAATAGGCAGACAAGGGTTGAAGAAAGCAGAAACAGAGAACATGAGGCAGATTGTTCAAGGTGGCAACAGGGATACAGAAGAATGGAAAAACAGATTGGTTAATATCTTTGACCCTGTGTTCATTTTCAGCTAAGTTTAAAGAAGAAGGGACATTAATAACTAAAACCAGCTTGTTTGGAAAATTTGGTTGGTATTACTTTGAGATATCCTGAGGATCAGATGAGCAGTTTAGTATGTATTTGGTGACTGGGAATAAGTGACTCCATTTGATTTTTAGTAAGTGGAGCCAGTGCAGGAGCCTGGTCCAGTGTATTTCTATGACTTTTACTTAGCACACATTATCTGTGATTGCATTGGTACTTTAATGGCAGAACTGAGTAATTGTGGTGGAAACTCTGTAAACCCACAAAACCAATATCTCTAACGCTCTGCCTTTCATGGAATCAGTTTGCAGGGTCCTCACTGGAGGAGGACTGAGGCTGGGGTCTTTTGATGGCTTCTCTCTTGTTTTTGGTTGAGGTTTCTCTTCCTGCTTTCTCAGGTTCCTTCTTCTGACTTCTTGCATTATCAAGAATCACATTTTGATATGTTAGGGCATTAGCTAAACCTGTCAGAGCCTGGCTCAAGCAGCAATTTCAGATATAATACTTCTCATTGTTCTGATAGTCTTTCTAAAAATCACAGCCTTTAAGCTGTTCTTTCATTGACTTTTCAACATTCAATTTCAAAATATTAAACTTCTTCCGATCAAAATCAGAGTTATTTTCACTCTCTGAACTGAGTTCTATCATATGCACCAAGCCTGAGCGTGGGTTACATACACTGAAATAGAATCTTTTGTCATTTCACATTAAACATTTGTTATGTATAATACAAATTTATACATATTAATCAAAGATGAAAATTGTGCCAAGAAATCCAAGTTATCTTTTGATTTAGTAGACTAAAAGTTTAAGACTAGCTGGGTGCCAGTGGTTCAAACTGTAATCCTAACTCCTCAAGAGGATGAGATTTGAAGATCAGGGTTTGAAGCCAGCCTGGGAAAACCAATTAACTACTAAAAAGCTGGAAGTACAACTGTGGCTCAAATGGTAGAGCACCAGACTTGAGTGAAAAAGCTAAAAGACAGCGCCTAGGTTTTGAGTTCAAGCCCTAGTACTGGTGCATATGCACACCAAAAAGGTCACAATTCTCCCCAAATCCTAAATCCCATGGAAAGCCCTCCAGGGAGTGGCTTGGTTTGAAAGTCATTAGGCCCCAGCTTCTTCTAACTCAGAGCCATTGTGCTTGGTTCTGCCACAGATAGGATTTCTGATTCCACAGCTATAAAAGTAAAACGACCTGCCCAGTGTTTTGGAGTAAGCAGTTTTCTAAGGCCTGTTGCCCAAGAATGGAGGTGGAGGAGTAGGAGTGATGTTTGCTTATGCAACTCAGATCCTCATTAGGTCACTGAGATGACAGGCTCGATGGACTTAATTAGGGCTATCTCAGGTCTGAAAGCTGCATCAGCTTCATCCAGAAAGAGCTGAGGGCAACACACTGGAAGTCCATTATGGCCAGATAGCATCAAGGCTCCCATCACAAGTGCTATGAAGATGACCTGACTTTGCTTTCTGAGTTCACCCTGGGGCAGAGCTAGGGTTGGGCTGTGTTTCGGAAGCCAGGTGCCCCCCCTCCCCGTGTTTCCCCCCCTGCTGCCATTACCCAGCAGCTGCTGCCCAGTGCTTAATGAAAGGGCAAGTTTCCACTCAGGCCCCTTCTCCTCGGCTCATTAAGAAATGGTCTGGAACCTTCTGAGCCTTCAGACCCAACCCAGTGAGTTATTTTGCAAGATGATAGCTAGGCTTCTTTGAGTTTCTGCTTCTCTTTCATCTGTTCTTCTATCTGAACTCTTGACTTCATGGTATTAGGGGTTGTGAGGGGCGGGGACTGGAAATAAAAAAAATGATATTAACATCTGTTCTGTAAGGACAGAATCTCATGTCATATGGAGAACCTGTACTTTGGAAAACAGGGCTAGAAATAGACGACAGGTTAACCAGGGAATGAAATATGAACTGGTGCATTGCAGAAGAGCAATATTCACTCACGTCCAAGTGGGACACATCGAGAGTACTGTCCACACATGGTTTTCTAGAAAGAAAAATCAATCAATAAATAAAAGATTGGCATAAGAGTCCCAGTGGCTCTTTTTGTGGGCAGGTCATTTCCACGATAGGGTGGCAAAATGGTGTGTGTGTGGGGGTCTCCATGGCACACCATTAGCTTTCCTCCCCCTGGTATACACCATCTCCATCAGAGCTGAAAAGCAGGGGACTTTCCTAAGAAACAAAGGGGCCCACCTGGGAATATTAAAAAGCTATATGGAGGAGGTTGAAGATGGGAAGTAAAAAAGAAAATAAAATTTAAAGCCATATTTCCCTAAAACACACTGGTCACACTGGCTTTGCATTTTCACCAGTCTCCTGGTGTCTGCTGGGCTTTCTGGTTACTTTGAATGCTGTTTTCATATGGTCTTATGAAACTTCCAAACAGTACAGGCAGAGAGGCGATGAGAGAGCAATGAAAATGAGACATGTTGACGTTGTCAAGTGCCCTGTAGGTAAAAATGTCACATCGTGTTCTCAGTCTCTGAAGATTCAATTACAGAGGTTCATTTTTCCGGGACTGCTGTCGCAAGGCACTTCGCTTCTAGGTTAACACAGGATGCAAACTCCAGATTGTAAACAGGAACAGAGCTGTTTTGAGGATGAAGGGTTTTTGTTTAGTTCAAAGCATCTGAAGACGCAGTTTGTTTGGCTTCTCAGTCTTACTCCGGTGCTGATGGTAATCTCAAGTGCAGAAATTGCAGAATTGTTTTGAGCATCACATGCCATGACTTGCTGGCAGAGGCTGGCCAGGAACTGGAGCCAGCCCTACTGGCTGCCACGGAGGGAAGGCATGTCTCCATTCACCCTCTGATGAGCACCTACTGTGTGCAAAGCAAACTTCAAAGGCAGAGGTCCTGTTGGGTTTTGCTGGGATGACACAAGCTCTGATTCTTTACTGAAACCTACCTGACCACCTTTTCCCACAGCCCCAGAAGGGAGAAAACACAGGACTGGAGGCCATTGTCTTAGTCAATTCATCCAGGATGGTAAATCATTCACTACAAAAAAGCAGCATCTCTTCCTTCCTTCCCTCCCTCCCTCCCTCCCTCCCTCCTTCCCTCTTCCCTCCCTCCTTCTCTTCCTTTTCTTCCTTTCTTCCTTTTCCTTTACCTTCTCCTTCTTCCACTTCTTTCTCTTTTTGCTCCTCTCCTCCTCCTCCTTCTTCCGTGTCCTTACTGGGGCTTGAACTCAGGCACTTACATTCTTGCTTGGCTTTTAAAAATATGGTGCTCTATCATCTGAGCTATTCTTTCACTTCTTTTTTTTCTGGTTAATTGGAATTAAAAGTCTCATGGACTTTGCTGTCTGAGAGGGATTCAAAATTTAGTCTTTAGGTCTTAGCCTCCTGAGTAGCTAGGATTACATGTGTGATCAGCAAGCCCTGGAGGCTTCTCCTCTTCCTCCTGCTCCTCCTCCTCTTCCTTCTCTTCCTCTTCTTCATCCATGTTCTTCAAGGAATGCCTGAGGTTCTTATTTCCAGATAAGCATTGAGTATTTGTCTCAGCCTCTGAAATTTTAATTGCTGTTATAACTCAGAAGTGGGGGTTTATTTTTACTTTCTATATGTAGTTCCTTCATAGAATTTTGTTGCTTTCTTTTTACTAAGATCTATTTGTGTGTGTGTGTGTGTGTGTGTGTGTGTGTGTGTGTGTATGTGTGTGTGTGTGTGTGTGTGTGTGTGTGTGGTTTGGTGTGGTGTTTGAACTCAGGGCCTGGGTACAGTCTCTTAGCTTTCTCACTTAAAGCTGGTACTTTCAAGCCACATCTCCATTTTTGGCTTTTTCCTGGTTAATTAGAGATAAGACCCTCATGGAGTTTCAGGAGCCTCAGATCCCAGCCTCCCAAATGAGTAGTGTTACAGATATGAGCCATTGGTACCCAATCCAATCTTTTTTCCCCAATGTATTTTTTTCTAGCCATACTTTACTGTAACCTTTGTTTGGGGACCAGAAAGACGAGCGATCAAGTGAGAAAACTTCATTCTTCCGTAGCCAAAATGGTCTCAGAATTGGCGATTCAGACAATCTTCGAAATACACTGTAGCCTAGCAGGTCTAATACAGGTGACAGGGGTCAAGTGAGCCCTTTCTAGGTTCCATCTCACAGAATAATGCGACTGGCAGAAGCTGATATCTTCTTTTGAGCTCTGGTCATGCACATCTGAGAAGTGCTGGAGACATTTCTAAGGAACTGTGCAGCTGGGTTGGAGATAGAGCTTCAAGAGCAGCAAGTGATGGAAAATGAACTTTTCTCAATATTTCCCACACTATGGCGGTTATTTATGTCGTCAAGGCAACATCCTCCCTCTATTGGGAGAAGACAGTAAAATACCTACAACACTCTCTTGGAGCTATTACGGAGTCTTGTCCAGTGTTTTCCTCCTCCCCTGTGTAAAGACCAACAATAGATCTAATGCACTACTAAACCACGGAGATAATTGTGCTGAGCTAAGCTTTGTGCTGGGCTGGCAGGAACATGAGATGGCAGTAGTCATTCAACCTGGTAGTCACATGTATGTTCTAATGCAATCTCGTTAGTTACAATTACTTTTTTTTTTTTGCCAGTCCTGGGCTTGAGCTCAGGGCCTGAGCACTGTCCTTGGACTTTCTCAAGGCTAGAGCTCTACCACTTGAACCTCAGCACCACTTCCGGCTTTTTTGTATGTATGTGGTACCAAGGAATCGAACCCGGTCTTCGTGCATGCTACCCAAGCACTTTAACCACTAGGCCAAACTCCCGGCCCTACAATTACTTTTTACTAGCAGATGGAACCTAGAACCATGTGACCAGAGGCTCAGGGGTTGTTTTCATATAAAATAGTGTTACTACATACATTTCTGTTGACTAACTTCGTTGTTTATTTATGTTCTGAATTTCAAAAGGTGGTACAAGGCCATTGCAATTAGTGTACATCTAAGTGTCCTCTGCTTCTTGATCAGATTAACTCCTTTCATCACTCTCTCCCACTCTCTATTTCTTCTTCTCCCTCCCCCGTATTCAATTTCCATTTCCTACTTTCTTTATCATATATGTTTATTGAGAACTCTGGCTATGTTGGGTCCTTTGTTCTCTTATATATTATAATGATACCTTTCACATAGCTTTAAAATTTCCATTCAAAATAACTTACAAATGGGCATCGAGTCAGTAACTCTTCTTTTTTTTATTCCAGTTCTGGGGTTTGAACTTGGGGTTGTATGCTCTTCCACTCGTGCTGGTGTTATAACACTTGAGCCATGCCTCCAGATCTGGCTTTTTGCTGGTTACTTGGAGATAAGATTTTTTCCCCCCAGATTGGCTTTGAGTTGCAGCCCCCAAATCTCAGCCTTCTGAGTAGGTAAGATTACAAGAATAAGTCATTGGTTAAAGGGTACCAAGACATGTGAAAGGGTACCAATGTATGTGAATTAATGCACCTTCTATATGGCAAATATCATGTAACCCTTTTATTAATTATTGTTTATATAGTAAGAATTTTGGGGGCCTCTTGGATGGATAAATAGATGATCATACTCAGGCTGAACAGGATTGGATTGATTTTCTATTACTGAAATCTTCTTATTTCAGTATGGAAGCGCGTGGAGAATTACTGTTCTCAGGTTGTGGAATGCCAAGCAGCTCCCTTAGTCCAGCCACCATTATTTATTTTTTTTTATCACAAATCTGCTTCTTGGGGAACAGAACTTTTGACTATCATCATCCAGAATAATGTAGCATGCACAAACTTTTCAGAACCAATTAAAGGTATCCCCAAGTACTGAGAGATAAAGTTGGTTAAAAACAGACACAGGAGCTGGGGGCAGTGGCTCATATCTGCAATCCTAGCTACTCAGGAGGAAGAGAGCTGAGGATCGAGGTTCAAAGCCAGCCTGGGCACTAAAGAACATGAGACTCTTATCTTCACTTAATCACTAAAAAATAAAAACAAAAACAAAAGGGGAAGTGGGGCTGTCGCTCAGGGGTAAGGCAGTAGCCTTGAGCTGAAGAGCTCAGGGCTAGCACCCAGGCCCAGAGTTCAAGCCCCATGACCCACAAAAAACAAACAAACAACCGACATAGAAACTGTGCTATGTGGAAAACATACAGCTGGCAGATGTCTGTCATAGGTCTTGGATTTCCACATCTGTGATCAGCTGAAAAATACTTCAATTTTCCTTATCAGTGCACCTGTGTTTGTTTTATTTAAATGAGTATGGATAAATTGTGTAAAGGGGTTTCATCATCATATTTCCACACATACATGTAATAGATTTTGTGATCAAAAATCACCTCTTTTATTATTATGTTGCATACCCATTCCCTTAACAATGTTTTTAGTGGCATGTAGGTATTTTCCTACATATGTACATAATATAAATAAAATACACATCTATGTAAGTACATTATAGTGTATGAAAGTACCTTATATATGATTAATGTAGTAAAGTAGAAAATATCTATATGTAAAGTATGTACATATATATACATGTATTTTGTTTTTGTTTTTTATTTTGAAATATTTTATTGTTATTATAAGGGTGATGTTTGGAAGAGTTATAGTTTCATAAGTCAGAGAATGAGTACATTTCTTTTTGGAAAACGTCACCCTTCCTTTGTTCTCTAAATTTCATTCTTAGTTTGGTTCTGGTACTAGGGGCTTTTGTGCTCAAGGTTAGTGCTCTCCCACACCTCTACTTTGACTTTTTGATGGTTAATTAGACATAGGAGTCCCAGAGAGTTTTCTGCCCGAGTAGGCTTTGAACCATAATCCTCAGATCTCATCCATATGAGCAGATTACAGGTGAGAGCCACCTGTGCCCAGCTTACTGAGACGTTTGAAGGAAAAAGCACTCAGAAGACAGGTTTACTGAAAGCATCACATGTATTTCAGTAAACTTTAAAAAGGTTTTATTATTTGGCCCACATTCTTCCCATTCTGACTTTCATTTGCAAAAAGAAGTCGAGGCCAAAAAGGTTCCTTAGATGTGCAACAAAACTTAGGAGAGGGAAAAATATGCTGACAGTTAAAAAATAAAACTTGGCTCTTAGTTGATACTATTTCTTTGCTCACTCTCTAAAATGCATTTTTGTTTTCCATTTAGGAACTGTGGGAAACAACACCATCTCATCCAAAATAATGTGTACTTTATCCAGATTAAATTTGTGTGTGTGTGTGTGTGTGTGTGTGTGTGTGTGTGTGTGTGTCTTGGGGCTTGAACTCATCCTGGGCACTGTCCCTGAGCTCTTCAGCTGAAGGCCACCACCCTACCCTTGAGCCAAGCCCCACTTTCCATTTTCTAGAGGTTAATTGGAAATAAGAGTTTCGGGTCCTTCTGTGTCTGGGCTGGCTTTAAACCTTGATCCTCAGTTCTCAGCCTCCTGAATAGCTAGGATTACAGGCATGAGCTACTATACCTGGCTCAGATTAAATATTATTATATCGAGTCCGTTCACTTGCCTGAAATATTCATCTGAAACTTCCCCAAAATTATGGATGTATTCATAACTATCCATCTCAGTGGCATTATCTCCAATCACATTGAAGAGAACTGCATACTGCCAATAGATGAGCTTAAAATCCTTACAGTCAATGAAAGAACATCATTCATTGGACAGCGACAGGCAGCTCTTTTGTCCTCTCTTTCCAGAAAGGTACGCTTATTAATTATCACATGTTCCTGGTACCTAGAATAACGCGTCTGCCCTCTTTTATTTACCATTAGAAAAAGTTTTATTTCTTTTTCCTGTCAATGTTTTCTTTTTTTCCCCAAATAGAATTGGAAAGTTATGGTAAGAGGTGTCTATGACTGGAACCTGTGTGGTTCCGAGGGGCCCTGGCAGAGGATCCGGGGTTCAGCTCCCCCTATCCCACGGGACTTGTTCCCCAATCCTCCCTATCGATAGCACTGGCTTCCTTGGGGCAGCCATTCTGGCTGTTAGTATGTTTTTTGACCACTTATCTTCTCTTTTCTTTCTTCCCTAACCCAAAGAGTCCAGCCAACGAGTCTCTCTCTATTTGTAAGGCTTTGGCTGCCGCGTTGGGACCTATTTGATCTACTGAGCTCATTATATTATGTGTGGGATCTTAGATAAATCTAGTAGAGATTCCCACTCCCCACTAAAACAGCAGCAGAAGGTAATTATAAAAACCCAAGGCTGCTGCTGGAAATCCTCAGGATATATGAATTGGTGTGTGTGTGTGTGTGTGTGTGTGTGTGTGTGTGTGTGTGTGTGTGTGTTACTCTAACCAGTAACACTCAAGTTTGTTTGTATGATAGCAAGTCTGACACTAATTGGATAGGTTAGGGATAAAATTCACTCTGGTATCAAGGAGAATGTCAAGGAATCAACAACTTGCAAAAAAAAAATAGCTCAGTGCAGTGAAAAAATTTGCTCAAATATAGAGAAACGAATGGAATAGCTTAGAGGATATAAGCAAGTAGGAAAGAAGAGTGACAGGGTGGAAATAGAGATACATTTACAACTGAATCCAAACTGTAGGCAGCTCTGGCTTCTTCCCTCCTGGCTTCTATGCTCCTCTCATGGCCCTCTGAAAAGAAGACTTTTCACCGAGTTAAATAAAAACTAAATTGGTGATCCTTTTACCTTCTATCCTAAGGTGGTGTAGAATGCATTACCCGCTAAGTCAAGTTGCAACTGAAGTAGGAACATAGCTGGAATTTGGACTCAATACGGTTAAGTCCCATCACCAGGAACTATGCACTGGGCTAGGACAAGGTAAGCACTTTATACATTCAAACAGAAGCCCGTGTCTGCAAATCCACATGAAACGTGGGAGAAGGAAGTTGTTACTCAATCCAGCAGTGTGACATCTTCCAGACTTGGTGTGTCTTATCCCAGCAAGCACAGAGGCATGTCGCTCTTGCAGCCCGACAGCCCTACACAGAGACCAAACCAATGACCCTCGGCCCTGATCTGAAACTCAGAACTTCCAAAACTGAGCTACATAGACCTCTTGTAGTCCTCAAACTTCTAAAATATTCCTCCTAACGTGTGGGGCAAATAGATGTACAGGAATCAAAGAAAGGATTGAAGATGGAGCTAAGGTCTTATCCCTATAATCCTAGATATTCAGGAGATTGAGACTCGGAGAGGATCATGGTACAGGTGATGGAGTACAAGGTAGGTGAGACTAAGTAATGAAATACTGTGATTTGAGACTCGTGGAGTGGATGTTCCAGGCAGGGTCTAGGCACAAGCCTGGGAGGGAGCTTCTTCAGCAGAGTGAAAACACCTTTGCCAATAAATGGGGATGAAAAGATGTTTAGTACAATGGCCTTTGATTGGTTCTAAGAACTGAAGAAAAGAAAAGGAACCATTCTTTTGAGTCATTATGGGAATTCATTCCCGAGTGGAGATAGGGCACTCGTTTGAACCATTGCTCTGCAATGGGTCCCAGAAAGAAAGGTAACACTCCGCTCACAGGTGTGCTAGAAGGCTCGTTGAGGCTCAGGAAGATCCAGGCTTCTGCCTTGTAGCTCTGGGGAAGCTGGTGGCGGTTAATACTCCCACAGATAGAACGTCTTAGCCCCCACCGGACACCTTTGGATGGGCTCTCCTATAATTAGGAGTTGCAGAGAGGCTGCCATCCGCCCTCACTCACCGCAGGCAGCGCTTCTGCTCGTCTCCCTGGGAGGGTATTTTAGACTGGGGGTTTTGATTTTATTTTGGGGTCAGGTTCATCTCGGATGGGAACACCACGGCTGATTAACGGCCCCGGCCATGCTGCCTTTTTTTATCCTCTGGCCTACATGTAGGCCAGGCTGTGGCTTCAGTCAACGGCAGCAGCTGGCCAGCTGAGATGGCTGGGGATCCCACAGACAGGGCCTGATTTCCGGCAGATGTCCCAGATACCAGGCAGGAGAGCCACCACAGAAATGGTTGCGTAAAAAGAATGTCTGCACACTGAGACCTGACAGCCACTGGATGGCCGCACCAAGGCATTCTCCGAGTGGAAAGATCCAGGCAGACCTGAGTCCCCCCCTTCCCTTACTCCCAAAATGTTCCCTTCATCTGCTCATCAGTCCTGGTCTGTCCAGGGAGGCCTCTTCTCAGAATCCTGTCTCCTGGGACCTCTGCAGGAGTTGATGATCGAAATGACAGGAGCCAGTGGTAACCCCAAAGCCCCTTTCTGGGTTGAGTGCCAAATGAGGTGTCAAGGACAGGAGCTTGGAACTGGTATGGGAATCAGTGACCACCAGATGTACCATCAGCTGCCCAGCATGGGCCCATACTCTGCCCATCTAGTCCCCCCCACACAAGCTGTGGAGAAGGTACCTGGACCAGGCAGGCCCAAGTGGTTAGACTCAGAGAGGGCCATGACAAGAATCACAAGCCCAGAAACCTCTGCTTTCAGGAGTTTGTGTTCAAAGCCAGGTCTCAGCACTCGCTCAGTGAATAGAGACATTGGCTGAACAGCAGCAGGATAGCCAACATTTTGGAGTGCAAAGCTCAGGAGAGAGAAGGGAAGAGGGTGCTGTCAGGCAGGCCAGGACTGCAGATGACAAAAGCCATCCTGAGTCTAGAGTCAGCTGACTAGGTATGTGGGGGCAGCCAGACAAGATCTTGGGGGCTTCATGAGGGACTAAAGCTTTGTAGATGAGAAAACCATGAAGTGGCCCGAGGATCCCAATAACTTGGATGGAGACGGTGGAATGGAATTAGAGCTCAGCTCTCTTTAGTTCTGGAGCCAGCTGCAGAAAGTCCCTCAAGCAGGAAACCACCCTGGCCTTAAGTTGCTCTCATTTGACTGGACCCACTTGAAAACTAGGGCCTACGTACATGAGTCTGCATGCCCCCATGAGGTCATGCCAACTCTCCTGTGCTGATCTCCTGGGACTTCCCTTCTTACTGGAGATAAAAATCCCTTCTACACACTTGCCTTGCTCTAGGAGCTATGGCTTTGTCACAGAGGTTAGAAAGTTTCTACTTCTAAGTCCCACAGGCAAAAACACATTCTCATTTAAGGCCAGTTGGGCCTTCTGGAAGGTAAATGGTAGCTGGTACCTGCTCCAATATAGTGGTGATGGGGAATGATTCCGAAAGACACAGGTGTCCTTTATGTCTATGCTTGGCACATGCCATGCCCATCAAGAGTCACTTCTGTACTCACGTGCAAAGATGGAACAAGACTCCCTGTCACACATGTCCAAACCTTGATACCCTGTGGGGAAGGAGGAGGAGGAGGAGGAAGAGGAGGAGGAGGAGGAGGAGGAGGAGGAGGAGGAGGAGGAAGAGGCAAGAGCCCTCGAGGAGAGATTGGGAGCGTCCACTCACCCATTCCAGGGCCTCTCCTTGTACCAAGAGCCCATTTCACTATTTCTTCACTGTTTCTCTTGCTTTTGCTTAAATGTTTTCAAAGTGTGCTTTGAACACTTTCCTGCCCTTTAATTGGCAAAGAAAATGAGCCCAAAGGTGACACATCCTTAAGGCTGAGTGGAAGAATCTAGATCTCTCTCCTTGCTGCACAGTAGGCATTGGAGTTACCTCAACAGTTGCCTCTCTGGATGGTTCTCAGCCTTGTGGAATGGTGTTCTTCCTTTCTTTCTTGGCTATTGTCCTGGAAGGCTCTGGTATTTATGGGACTTTTTGAGGTTTCGATCCCTCCCTTACCTCATAGTCAAGCCAGTAGCTGGTCTGTATGCATCGAAGGGAAGCCCTCAGTGGCCCAGAGAGGAAACCTGAGTCTCTCTAAGGCCCTTCAGGCCCCTGGTTCCATTAGCACAAGCTTTCTACTGATCATGGAAGCAGGCAAGGTCCAAAGGCTTCTAGGTGTTCATTTGTCAGTTTCTCTGGTATGTGGTTGTACAACGAGACAAGTATTCTTGGTGATGATACCTCTGCTTCCTACCCGGCCCCCACCCCCAAACCACTGGGTGCCTGTGGCCCTAACTTCTCAGTAAGCTGAGGTCTGAGGACTGCAGTTCAAAGCCAGCCCACTAGGACAGTCTATGAAACTCTATCTCCAATGAACTATCAGAAATCTGGAAGTGGAGCTGTGGCTCAAATGGTAAAATACTAGCCTTGAATGAATAAACTTAAGGACAGCACCCAGGTCCTGAGTTCAAGCCCCAGTGCCTACACAGAACAAAAACAATACAAAACAAATCATGGCAATTCTTGATAGTAAGACTTGTCCTTCATCTTGAGTGACAGGCCTGGCCAGGACCCATTGCTATGCCATAAGAATGCCTGAGCTTGTCTGCACAAATCTTGGGATAGGAAAAATAAGCCATACACTTTCATGATTTTGGAAACTAATCAGTTAATGCAGTTCGACCACATATAAAAACCTACTTGTGTTTTCACACTGGAGTTCTTGGGTTAAAGGCAAACTGCATGTGAGATGGTTTTGTTGGCTTGGCTTCCCCAGATGAGGAAACTGATAGGGTTTTGAACTGCTTGGGGCTCCAAGCAGGCCTTCTGGGGCATTAGACATTAGGCAGGCCCAGAAAGATCTCCAACACTCACCTCCCCCACCACGGTTCTTCTTCCTCTTGGTCAGTCCCAGAGACCAAAAGGATTCGATAAAGGACCTGCTCACTCATTCTCTGTGAACTTCCTTTCTTATTCAAGAATCACATTTGTTAAGCGGTTCAGTGGTATATGGCTTGCCTACTAAGCTGAATTCGATCCTCTGCCCTGCAAAAAAGAATAATAATCATGATAGTCACTACTGTGTCTCATAAATACGCACAAAGATTATGTGTCGGTTTCTGAAGTTAAACAAAACCTACACACATTCTTCAGAGTGCTGCTTCTAAGGCTCTGCTGAGTTTGCCAATTGTTTTCAAAAGAAAGTCATATTGGTGATTGACACGTGGTAATCGTACATGTTAAAGGGACATGGTATGTTTTTATGAATCAAAAAGACCATTTGTTTTGTGACGGAGTTGGTGAAATGCCTGAAAAAGGAAGGAAAGAAGGAAGGAAGGAAGGAAGGAAAGAAGGAAGGAAGGAAGGAAGGAAGGAAAGAAAGAAGAAAGGGAGGGAGGGAAGGAGGGAGATTGAGAAGGAGGAGAGTGAGAGAAGGAAGGGAGGAAGGGAGAGAGAAGAAGAAAGGCAGGCCAGAAGGAGGTTGGGAGGGAGGGAGAGACAAAAGTGAGAAGGAAGGGAAACAAGGGAAGACAGACAGAAAGAGGAATCCAGCACTGCAGGTAAGACATGAACCTTCACGTCTGCGGGCTATGTCTCTCCATTTCATACCATCAATGAAGAACTCTCCTCTTGACCCAATGTTTTCATATATCTGAAGATGGAATATGAAGAATTGACCGCCCCCCCCATCATGTTATCCTAGGGGCATGCAGATGTCAGGCAAAACCCTGGATATGAACAGATGTGTTTGACACATGCAGCACCATCCCATCTGAGCCTGGCTATAAACATTCCATTGTAGGCCCATGCTATAAGGCCTGCAGGTGGAGCGGTGAGGCCAGGAAAGGGTTAAGAGGTTGGAAGACTAAGCATGGGAGGAGGTCAAACTGCCTAGGCAAGACAGATGTAACATTAAAAAACTTGGGACCTTATTTAAGGGAGTCAATAACCCTATTCTCTGCCTGTACCTGCTACCTCCCCTCTAGTGAACTCAAGTAACCTCTGACTCCTTGTTCAGACCCCCTAAAAGCCTTAGTTCCATCCCCATCTCCCTGGCGCCACCTCTGACCCCTAGCTATTCTTCAAGAAAGAGTCTTGTTGGTAAATTTCCTTCCTTCCTTTTCCATTTCCTGGTGCCTCAGCTTCTCAGTTGTTCTAATAGGAAGGGGAAGCAGCCATGGAAGACCAGGTAGGAAGCTTGCAAACCAACTGCTGGATCCTTGGGTGCACTGGCTCTGGTCACAGGAGAACTGGGCTACCTCAAGCGTCTGAAGTGTCCCTGGTCAGAGGGAACCCAGGGCCTTGCAGTGTCTTGTCAGTCATTTTTTCCTACAGAAATAGGTTTCTATTTGTGACCCTGAGTTCTCTTGGGCTGGTTCCTTAGGGTTGTGTCTTGTCCTTTTCAAAACTATTCTTTATGCAACTGTTTAAGTAGTTGTACAAAGGAGACGCCGTTTAACAAAGCAGTTTATGAGTACCATGTGTCTTGCTTCGTGTCACCGCTTCAGCATTCTCCTTCACCCATCCCTCTTTTATTTAGCCCTTCTCTCACTCTTCTTCATTTTGGAGTATTTCTTTTCTTCTCCTCATGTATCTACCCCTTTCCCTTCAACCCCACCCCACCCCTTTCAAATACCCATATCCTGGTGTTTGGTGAATTTTTTACATTGCCTTTCTAAGGTTAGTATTTTTTTTTCTTTCTCTTCCCAGTAGAGACTACATGGTCATAGATAGACTTGACTTATAATTATTTTGTGACAGTATTTACTCAGGAGACACCAGGTTTGTTTGAAGGTAGGCTTCTAGGAATAAGTTAATATATATGAATAACCATGCACAGGACAATGCAGCAGGCTGGATAAACCTCTTAAGAGAAAAATGCGTCAGGATACATTCCTGCATGGACAAGGAAGCACTCGTTGCAGGTTAACATTTCCATTCATTAAAGGAGTCTCCCTCAACACTTCCATTCATTTAGACTGACCTTTG
This sequence comes from Megascapheus bottae, assembly GCF_031878675.1. Lineage (NCBI taxonomy): Eukaryota > Metazoa > Chordata > Mammalia > Rodentia > Geomyidae > Megascapheus > Megascapheus bottae. Next base: position 1,860,664 of record NC_143542.1, on the reverse strand, counting down.
AACTAATATGAATTGGCAGTATTTTTTTGCAATTATATACTTTAAAAGAAGGATTCAATCATCTTGAAAGCCCTCTTGCAACGTTTTTTTCTGAGCCCACAGAGGAACAGTCTTAACTATTCTTATCTTTGAACAACAAAGTAGTGCATTGTGGGGGAATACTTGGAGATGAACCTCTCAAAAAGGAAGCAAGCACTGAGCACAGCAAAGAGCTGGCATATAGCTAGCTGTCCTGGCTGAACAGGCAGCAGCTGGAGCATGTGGGAGGATATGTGAATGTCAGAAACCAGAATATCTGGATCTCTCTCACTCATTAGCTCTGTGATATTAAGAATTTTACCTGTTCTGGGCTTCAAGTTTCTTGCTGATAAAATGCACATAGGAACATTGTCCTCTGCTCTTTACTGATTCAAACATTGGAGGGAAATATTAAAATTCAGATAAACCACTGGGTGGTTCATGTCTGTAATCCTAGTTACACAGGAGGCTGAAATCTGAAGATTGTGGTTCAAAGCCATCCTGGGCAGAAAAGTCCATGAGACTCCTATCTCCAATTAACCTGGAAAACTGGAAGTGGAGCTGTGGCTCAAGTGGAATATAAAATCTCAGGGACAGTGCCTGGACTGTGAGTTCAAGTCCCAGGACCAACACACACACACACATACACACACACACACACACACACGCACGCACGCACGCACGCACGCACGCACATACATGTGCACGCGGATATACCACCTGCTACCAAGAAAGTGCTCAATGAGATATTGTTACTTTGTTTAAGGCTGAGTAATCACCAGGGCCATCTCTCCACAGAATATATTAAAAGAATAAAAGGAGTGACAGAATCCACCAAGAAAGCAAACAAGTGCAATCCAATCTTCTAGTGTTGCCCATTTCTGTGAGTCACCTCCTGAATCCTAGCACTGGGTCTTGAGCTCCTACAGTGGGGGGGAGAAAAAGTGAGTTCTTTCTTATATTGCTTGGAAAAGGGATGCCACTTTCCATCCCGTTGAGACTTGCCAAGGTTTTGATGGGCACAAAACACAAAGCTGGGGAAGGAGTAAGCTGGGCAAGAGCAGGCTATAGCTTGTCCAGCCAGCCAGCTTAGAGCATCCCCGCACAACAAGAGGCCACTGTCTCCTCCCTCTGCCTGTGGATCTCACCAGGCTTATGGAGCAGACCAGGTGTGGAGGGATTAACTTCCACCCCACCCTCCCTTGGAGAAATGATCATGCTATTCTTCCACAAAACTCAGTCTCAAAGACATCTCTTACTCCTTTAGGATGGTACTTGAGTTTTCCCAGGAGCACGATATCATCTCCCAAACTCTAACACCCTAACACTCTAACACCCTTTATGAGTCAGCTAGGAAGTGCTGTTAAAGAGAGTATTTTCCAAGACAGATTTCTTTTCTTGGGGCCCTCAAACCATGCAATATTACTTTTAGTTTGTCACCTTTTAGAATAAATCAAGCACAGGATATTTCATGTTTTACTCACTGTCAGTTTTTGACGTTGGCTTTAAGCTATATGTTCTTTAAAAAAAAATCGTAAAGGTGATGTACAGAGTTACAGTTACAGAAGTCCGGTAATGAGTAATATATATTTTTAACAGTGTCACCCCCTCCCTCATTTTCTCCTCAGTTTTTCCCCTCCTGTGCCTCATTTTCCCCAAGTTGTATAATTCATTTCCAACAGTGTCTAGTGAATACCACTGCTGAATTAGTTTGCTCTTTGTCCCACTGTTTCTGTTTTCCCTTCCCCTCCCCAAATCAGGCACACTTCTATTCAAGACAAAGGGTACAGAATTAAAACAATGACAAAAGCAAATGAACCAGAAAGTTAAAAAATAAGAAAAAAAGAACTGAACACAGTACAATACATAGTGCAAACAAAATCTCATTTTCCTTTCTTGGAGTTCATTTCGATAAGTATCATTTTATATGGTCATATGCACATAGCTATTGCGCCCTTTGTGCAGAATTTATTTCATTTTTTACTCACTGTCATTTCTTCTGCCTTCACTTTAAGCTATATACTCTTTTCGGAACCCTGTGTAAGTCAAGCAGCTCGAATCCAAACAGAAAAAGAAGAAAAGTCTCACCTTTCAAACTTTGAATATTATCTCAGAAATGTTGAATTTCAGACATTTTTTTTTTGGATTTGGGAATTAGCAAAGTCTGTGCAAAGATTTCAAGGGCTGGGAAACTCTGAAATCTGGAATACTTCTGGCCCTGGGCATTTCAGACAATGAATAACCAGTCTGAACATACATGTTTATAGCTCGCCACTCATTAACATTTGATTCTTATTTTGTAGCCCAAATGACCCGAAGGTGGGAAAGCTTGCTTTCCTGAGCTCTAGGCATCCTGGATGAGGGAGGAAAGGAAGATGGAGTTAAGTGCCTGCAACCTTGCACTTTGTGTTTAAGATGCAGAATGCAATCCAGTTGTTACTTGTCTAGGAATTAGGAAATGAGGAGCCTGGAGAAGAGCAGTCAAGTTTGCCAGCTGTTCTTTAAGATTGTGCTTTTGCTTACATTTTGCAAAAACCGAGTCATGTTTCAAAGATGTGACAGGAGAGATAGTTACCACTTGATTATCTTTAATATCTATGAAATGGTTTTCTTTTCCTTTCCTTTTCCCATTCTAGTTTTCCCCCCTCATATTTTTACCTTAGACCCGTTCAGTGAAGCATCAGTCTTCGTTTCAATTACCTACAAAAACAAGAACCTTTTGCGTCCTGGCTAAGGGCAGCTTCTTAGTCATTTACAAAATGAGAATGGCCAAACACCTCCTGGAGGGTACTCTGGGTATTAAAGACATTAGAGATCATGCTTATTTGCCAGCAAGATTGCTCCTATAGCCAGGAATAAAAACTTTTTGTACCTACTTAAAAGCCTGGCATGATTCACACCTAGTGAGGTCACCCTTTGATTTAAGTGCCAGGGATGATCAGCTCTTTCAAATACATTATCCAATTAGTGGGATGGGCCTCTCTGCTGGCAAGATCTGTTGGCTTTCTCCTTCAGGCCTCCTTCCTGGGTTTCCATGGTGACCATCTGAGCAAATGTCTTCTCCTGGCTTAGTTAGCTGTTAGAGTTGGGAAGCCCAATCCAGTGTCCTGTGATTCTAAAGCCAAGCCATGTGGACATGAAGAAGATGAACTCAGAATTTGAACTCCAGACTCCTCTAAAGCTGGAATGTCTGAACCGTGCCGACATGGCTGACTTGATCTTCATGTAACTCACAAGAAGAAAGTCACTCAATGTGTCTAACTGCACCCAGAATCCAGTCACTGGCTAAGCCAGGAAAGCATAAGGTGAGTGAAGGGAGAATCTGTAGAAAGTATAAACCCTCTCAGCCAGTCACCTTTCTCCTTCCTGTAACAAATATCTGAGAAAATCAACTTGGAAAGAAAAAAGGTTTATTAGTTTTAGAAGTCTAAGTTCCTGGCTGGTTGGGTCTGTTGCTTTTGGATCTGTGGCAAGGCAACACACCAGAGTGGTGACACATGGGAAAACGAATCACTCCCTTGTACCTGCATGTGAACATGAAAGGAATGGATGAAGGCCCCATAATCCCCTTTGATGGTATTATGTCCTTAATCGGCCTACCTCCTACATTTCCCACCAACTTTATAGGTGGGAGCAATGGTAAAGTAGAGACCCAGCCTTTAATCCATGGACCTTTGGATAACATTTCAGATCCAATCTATAGCATCTTCTCCAGGGCTACCTCTACTGCATAGCATAAAAATCCAAATTCCTGCTTTCCCAGTCTACCCTAATCCAGCAGAATGACTGTGGCTGACCCTTGAGGTAGATTCACAGGCACCGGAGAATGAGTCAGGAGACTGGCACAAATCCACTTCTTAGACTGGCAAAGTACACTCTTCCGAATTACATCTTGCTCAGTAAAACTAGTGACTAAGATCCCTTTCTGAGTTTTCACTAACTGACAACACTTGTGCTTCCAATCAATCTCTATACTAACTCTAGACAGTAGGTAGTATGGTGTGCAAATTTTAGGTGCAAAGATCAAGGCTTGACATGGAGTTGCTAGCTTACAGAAGTCTCTGGCTCGAAAGACAAAGTCAGAAAAGAAACAATGGACATCCTACCCACAGAAGTTCTTTCTTACACACTTGCTTCTTTAGGGAAGTTGTTGGTGCAAAAGATAAAAAGAAAAAAAAAAACACAACATTGTGGGTAGCCACAGCCAGCCAGTGATGTTACCATGGCAACCAGTGCCCGTGGTCAATCGTAAGTGCTTTCCTCTGTCCGACGTAGAATAATCCCATAAACCCAAAATATCTTGGCAGGATAGTTCCCCTTGACTATAGTAGAGTGGAGATAACCATTCTTTTTGGAGAAGGAAAACTAACAGATTTAACTTGTCCGTTTTAAATTCTTAGCATTTCCTAGACTCCTTTGTGGCTAGGTCTGACCATGTGACCAAGTTTAGACTTGCAATGGGAGAGGAAGTCACACGTACCTTAGACAAGAAAATGGCTGTCTACTACTCCCCCCACTCCTCAACTTAGAAACTGGAGTAGCTCCTTGGAACCCAGAAATAAATCCATGTGTTAAACGTGGCAGAGCCTGTGACATCTGCCCAGGTTGTTTGTTTTGTCATCTTATATTAGAAAGAAAGAAACATTCTGGCCACTGCAGTTTTTGAGCGTTACAGTCTTTCAGCCTATAATCTTCCTCAGTAATCTAAAATGGATCACAAAACGTCTCCCCCCTCTCCGACCCTGTGCAAGGGGTCTCTCATATCTCAGTTAATCAGCATCAGGTGGAGTTATTAAAACAGCCCTGGAGGTGGTTCTGATGTTACAGGAGCATTGTGAGACATGGACTGAGCCCACTGGATGAACAAGGGTTATACTTTGTATGTGTGTGTGTGTGTGGCAGGGGGGTTGTAGGGCTTGGACTTTGGTTCAGCTCAAGGCTACCAACGATAGCCCTTGAGCCACAGCACCTCTTCTGGTTTTCTAGTGGTTAATTGGAGATAAGAGTCTTACAGTCTCTAGAGCCTGGGATGGCTTTGAACTTCCATCCTCAGATCTCAGCCTCCTGAGTAGCTAGGATTATAGGCGTGAGCTACTGTGCCCAGCTACAATCTTACATTTTTGTCTTACAGAACACTGCACGTAAATTATATGCATCTAGAATATAGCCGAAGTAAACAGTAAATTCATTTTCATTTGAAGAACACCAGAAGACCTGCAAAGAAACACAAAATCATTTGATTTTGAAACGTAAAAGACTACATGTTGCTGGTTTCCACTCTTGTTCAGAGCCTTAGCATTGGTGGAGGAGGAAGACAGGTCAAATTCAGGCATGCTTGCATCTTTTAGAGGTGATTTCACAGCATTTCCAGCCCTTCCAGCTCTTCTGAGAAGTTGCCTTCCTTTCCTGAATGTGGGGAGTCCAACCACCTTCCCTTGGTCCTGGCCTCACAGTTTGGACTATAAGGTAACCCACGTATGCCATTTCAGGAGCAATTCATGGCTCCAGAGCCAAGACATAGGGGCCAGTATATTTCCCCACCTAGAACCCCCTTCTAGAAAATTCAGTCTTTGTCCTGGCCCTGCTGGGGTCATGCTGCAAGAAGCCAGAGGCATGGGGGAGAGAGGCCCCAGGCAGGCTGGTGGCCGAAGGAGGTATCAGATGGCATTGTCCAAGAGAGGGCTTTAAAGTGGACTTGAACATTCAATGGCTGGGACTAGGAGTGTGAGGTCATAGGCTATACAAGTTTTGCTTTTGGTAACATGTTCTAAAATAAAAACATAGTTCTGTGACATATTTGCCTGGGTAGGATCTTGAATCACCTTGAGAAGGCTACTTAATGTGATGAATAGATCGGTGACAGCAAATTTCACCACATATATAAATATATATATATATTCATGTATAAAATAACTATTTCCTTTGTTACATCTATGATTTTCAACAGATTCTGGTTTTGGAATTGTTTTGGTGAGGTCTGGAGGGCTACTTCAAGTGAATGTCCCTGGGTTCAATCTTCAGAACCAGACATATACATATACACCAAAAAATGTTCCTGTGAGGGGCCGGGAGTTTGGCCTAGCAGTAAGAGTGCTTGCCTAGCATGCATGAAGACCTGGGCTTGATTCCTCCGTACCACATATATAGAAAAATGCTAGAAGTGGTGCTGTGGCTCCAGTGATAGTGCTCTAGCCCTGAGAAAGCCTAGGGACAGTGCTCAGACCCTGAATTCAAGGCCTAGGACAGGCAAAAAATAAATAAATAAAAATGTTCCTGTGAAATTTTCTCATGGGAGAATGTCATATTGACTTGAGGATCATGCCCAGACACCTCGTTTTATCCATTTTGTCCAATGGTATTGAAAATAGACCAACTGACCTTTCTTTCTTCCTTCCTCTTTCTTTCTTTCTTTCTTTCTTCCTTCCTTCCTCTTTCTTTCTTTCTTTCTTTCTTTCTTTATTCTTTCTTTCTTTCTTTCTCTTTGTCTTTCTTTATTCCTCTCTTCTTCCTTTCCCTCCCTCCCTCCCTTCTTCCTTCCTTCCTTTCTCCCTTTCCCTCTCTCCCTCCCCCTCTCTTTCTTTCCTCTTTCCCCTCTTCTTCCTTCCCTCCTTCCTCTCTTCTTCCCCCTCCCTTTTATCTCTTCTTTTCTCCTTCTCTTCTGACACCCCTTCTCTCTCTCTCCCTTGTTTCCCCTCCCTCCCCCTCTCTTCCCCTCCCTCCCCTCCTTTCTTTAATTTCTGTGTCATTCCTGGGGCTTGAATGCAGAGCTAGGCAATGTCCTTGATCTGTATGCTCAAGGCTAGTGCTCTATCTCTTGAACTTCACTTCCAGCTTGTTTCTGGTTTACTTAAGATAACAGTCTCAAAGACATTCCTGTGTAGACTAGCTTTAAACCATGATCCTTAGATCTCATCCTCTTGAGTAGCTAGCATAACGGGTGTGAGTCATCGGTGCTTGGCTGAAGCTATGCTTTTTAAAAGAGACTCATCTTTCATACCCCGAGACGTTACACGGATGACATGTGAGTTGCAGTCTAACCTATCAGTCAATGTGGCTGAAGGACCCTCTGTGAGGTGAATAACTGCACTGGCCTTTCCTTTCTTCCAGTCCTGGTCTTTCTGCAGCCAGGTGAGCACTGTCCCCCCCCATGTCCAACAAGCTGCCTGTGTGACCACCAGATGCTCCCAGATACTGGACAAAAAGCAGTCCCTGCCAGGTGGGATGTCTGGATTTCCATGTGGACAGAGAGGGCTGGGCCTGTAGGTATTATAGAGAGCACCAGCTTTCCACAGATCTGTGTGCTCACAGAGGTGACTTCAAACGCCATCTCTGTCTATAGACTGTACTCCCACTGCAGTTAGAGGCACAGATACCCTGGCCAGTTCAAGGGTCCATGGCACCAGCCAGTCCCCTTTCTTAGGTGAAGATGTTATGGCTCAGATATATCTCATTCACCTCCCCAGTGGGCATCTGACTATGACAAAACTTTATATCTATAGCTTCTGACATGATACCCGAGGAAGCCTCCATGCTTGCCATGAGGATTGCATAAACTGTGTACGTTCGGTACGTGTTGGTTCCCAAGATCACAAACAAGGATGGAGTAAACCAAGGTTATCAAACAATGGGTGCACATGATTCTTTGGAGAAATATGTTCTGTGGTAGGTTCATGTGTATGAGCTCTCCTCCCTCAATACCTCACTGTTGAATGTATGGTTTATGACACTTTGTATACAAGATAAATGTGTGTGTGTGTGTGTGTGTGTGTGTGTGTGTGTGTGTGTGTGTGTGTGGGGAGGTAATTATAGAATCCTGCAGATAAGAGTCTTATCTGCCATTCCTGCCTGGCTAGCTTCAAACCATGGTCCTAAGATCTCAGCTCCTGAATAGTTAGGATTACAGTTGTGAACCCCAAGATTATACCCTGCTACTTCCTTACTCCCTGTTCACTTGGTTAGAGATGGGGAGTCTCTTCTCTTAGCAAGAGCCATTTGTATATGGATAATATCATTCACGGGCTAGATTTATTGAATTTTGCCTTGAGACAAGCTCCTAGATTTATTGAGCTTTGAATCCTAGCTGGTTGAAGTTCTCTTAGAAGGATCAGACAAGTGCTTTCACGGGCCTTACACAGCCTGTGGGGCCGATACGTCAGCCCCTTTACACTATAATGGAACAACCAGGAGTGTGTTTGAATTGTGTTGTTCATAAATGTGAGGATTGAGTATTGCATGGTTTTACCTCCCTCCAAAATTGCAACCATGACATAAAATTCAATGCATATCTTTAAAAATTAAGAAAATCGAGGGGGAGAGCTGGTGATGGGTGGAATGGATGGAGAAGAATGAAAGGGGTAACGAGATACATTCACAAAATGCTTTGTTGCATGACAATTCCTTTGTAAAACTACCTAAAGATAATAAAAATATCTTTAAATAACAATATGGCCGGGAGAGTAGAGAGAGTAGACTCTAATGGTAGAGTGCTTGCCTAACATGTAAGGAGCCCTGGGTTCCATTCCTCAGTACCACATACACACAAAAAAGCCAGAAGTGGCTCTGTGACTCAAGTGGTTGAGTGCTAGCCTGGAGCAAAAGATGCCCAGCGACAGTGTCTGAAGTTCTGAATCCAAGACCCAGGAATGGTCAAAATAAGTATGAAGTGTCCAGCCTCTAGTATTTCATATGGCAACAGAAAAGGGACCCATGTAAAGGCTCATGTAAAGGGATTCAGTTACTCTGTTGGGAAAACTATGATGTAGATGAAAGATTTCTGGGCAGTGCCCAGATGCTATCTTGGGTGTTCCAGCTACAACACATACCACTTCCAAACTTGAGTAACCCCAGCCTAGATTGCTGAGTGGTAAAGAATACTCTGCCATTGTTCTGATTCACTCAGTTTAGGGCTATTTGTTGAACAGTACTAGATGATTAAGGCAGTGCTGTGAAATTGCAGAAGATGGAAAGCTACAATTACTTATCCAAATATGGGGAATAAGAAAGGCTCAAATGAATTACTGAGGAGAAAGTAATACATCTCTAAGGAAGTTAACTGACCTTTTGTTGTTTTTCATGATGCATCAAATCAAACGAGGAGACAGGATCAGTTTCAAAAGATCACATCCAAGAAGAAGTACACACCTTCCAGAACTAAGTCTATAGGGGTATCTAGTCCCAAAAGGCAGCGGCTGCTGTTTCCTCCTCCTCCTCCTCCTCTTCCTCCTCCTCCTCCTTCTGAAAATACAGATTTCAAGACAATCAGAAAGGCTCAAGATAATTTATAACAAAGAAAACACTGAGGTAACCTGAAACTAGGTTCAAGAAATACTGTGGCTACTTCTGGAAGACTTAGCCTCATGGATAACAATTATCCTGACTTTTGTGCAAATCGCTTCTTTGCTTTCCCTTAGCACCTGAATCACAGGGTGGAGTTTTTGCTAGGTTTTGATCTCTATCTTGATGAAGTCATGTAGCAGGCATTCTGCTGTAAATGGCTGTGTTTTCATTAGGTCATTCCTGTCCTAGCAACTCACCTTAGGAGTGCATCTCTGTTATTGATGTATCTTTGTGTTATTTTCAATTTGGGTTATTCTGAATATTGTTGCATACTGAATATATATGCTTCTGTAATTACATGTCTTTACATTCTGTGTGGGATGTGCACTAGTGTGAAATTTTGAGATCCTTCCATCATCATGACCCCAGTATGTGGTGTATGTGTGTGTCTCTTTGTGTGTAAGGGTCTGTGGACCAGAACTTGAACTCAGGTCCTGAGCACTGTCCTTGAGCTTTTTTGCTTATGGCTAGCTCACTGCTATTTGAGCCACAGCTCTACTTCTGGCTTTTTGGTTAACTGGGGATGAATTTCTGGTTAACTGGGGATGAAAGTCTCATGGAATTTCCTGCTTGAGCTGGCTTTGAATACCAAGCCTAATGTAGATCTCTGCCTCCTAAGTGGCTAGATTGTAAGCATGAATCACCACCAGCACTGGGGCATCAGTGTTTATAAACCATTTCTTAACCTCTTATTCATAGTTCAAATATTCAGTCTTCTCATATCACATTGAATTCTTGGATCTTCTTAAGCTTTGAGCTTAAGAAGATGGCACAGAGCTAAGACATTGTAACTTTAATTGAATATTTCTTGAGTAGCTATTCAGGAACTTCTGTGGTCATTTGAAGTCTTTTCCTAAGTCTTCCCTTTTGCTGTCATTTTCTAGAGTTCTAATAATTTGAGTTAATGTATTCAAGTTAATTTCTTGAGTTCCGTTCCAAGTTAAACACACTACAAGCAGAGCCATGCATTACTGCGAGGTCGCATGACAGAGAAGCCTCCTGAGACTGTGCTTAGGAAATCTAGGTGCCACAGACCACTCAGCGATCCATCTGTAGTGCAGCCTATTGCACATGGGGCAGAGATGAACAAACCCTCATGCACTTCCATGAGATACCCGAGAAAATGATGTCATCCAGCAGAGTGAAAACCTTGTTCTGCCCAAGTCTGCTGCCAGGCTAATGTTACAAATTGTTCTTCCATTTACTTTTTTTCTCATAGGTAGCACTCCAAAATAGTGACAAAATATGCCATGGTAAGCATACAAACCATTGGTACAGCCATTGACTGAAATTAAATACCATCTCCTGTATGTTATTTGTATGCTCTGCTTTGGTGCTATTGACAGAACAGATTTGTTAAAATGACCAGTAATACTGAGCAATGTAGTCTATCGAGATGGCAGAACTGGGTGCTGGTGGCTCAAGACTGTAATTCTAGCTATCCAGGAGATTGAGATCTGAGGGTCACAGTATGAATCCAGTCCAGGTAGAAATGTCTGTGAGATTCTTATCTCCAAAGAATCACAGAAAAAGCCAAAAGTGGTGCTGTAATTCAAGCAGTAGAGTGCTAGCCTTGAGCAAAAGTGCCCAAGCCCTGAATTCAAGGCCCAGGACTGGAAAAAAAAAAAAAAAACGATGTCCATGTATTAAAAATGTATTAATTGCATTGTATTAGTACAATGTATTATATGAAGATGTTTATTTACTTTTGTGCCTGTTTGGGGCTTGAACTCCAAGTCTCTCATTCTCATTTAGGGTTTTTGGTTGAATTTTTACTCGAGTCCAGCACTGAGCCATTTTTACACCTCTATTTCCAGCTTTTTGATGGTTAATTGGAAGTGAGAGTCTCCTGGACTTCTCTGCCCAGGGAGACTTCAAACGTTGATCTGCAGATTTCAGCCTTCTGGGTAGCTAAGATTACAGGTGTGAGCTATGGATACCTTACTCCATGATGAGCTAATAAAATCACTCTATGGTCCCATTGTTGAACAAATTAAGTTGGCCTGTGACTCAACTCCTACTTAGAACTTCTCATTTTCTGCATTTGTTTTCTTTTTGTGCTGGTGTTGTATCTTGAATTCAGGTCATCAAGCTCTCATTTGGCTTTTTCGAGGCGGGCACTCTACACCTGAACCATATCTCCACATCTGGCTTTTTGCTGGTCAGTTGGAGATAAGAGTCTCATAGACTTTCCTGTCCAGGCAGGCTTCAAACCAGGGTTTTCCAAGTTGTAGCCTCTTGAGTAGGATTACAGGCATGAGCCACTAGTACCCGGCTGGAAGATGATCTCGGGGGTGAGTGACTGATAGTCTAGCTAGCTGAATGAGATGAGACTCATGCTCTCTAGCCTTGGGTTCAGCTTGGCCTCCGCTCTCTGCTGTTCTCGCTGCCCAGGCATTCTGAAGTCTCATAGTAACCTGGAGAAGGAGTCACAATATTTGCCTTCGCACCACAGAGACGAACACCTTTCCCTGCCTTTCCGATCCCACACCTCATGCAGAGTTTGGTCTCTGACAGGGCAGATCAGAGACCAGCAAATGTTTTCTAAAACGGATCAAATAGTAAATGATAACCTTTGAAGGCCATATGGTCTACATTCTAAGTAGACAAGTCTGTGGTTATAATATGAAAACAGCCACTGACAAATCATAAATGACTGACCTAAGTATGGCTGCCAGCTCATGAAACTGTCCCACCAGCAAGCCCTGGCTGAACTCGGCCTCCCGATTACAGTTTGCTAACCTCCCGATTTAAAGTAAGCAATAATGCTATTTCCTAAGGGAGAAAAATCTTAGTTAAACAAATTATACTTGCATCTTAATCCCCAGTTTGACTTAAACACATGTTAACAATGTCTTTTAATTGATATTTTCGGAAAACGTGAGGCAGTACATGTTATTCTCTTTCTAATTGGTAATTCACAGGGAAAGGCAGCCTCAAATCTTCTTTCTTGTTATGCAAGGCATCTGGTCTCAAAAAATAATCATCCATTAATTTTTAATAGACAAATAATAATTACGTGTATTTACAGGGATGTGATATTACGGTCAATGCATACTTTGTAGAAAGATTGAATCAAGCTAATGAGTACATCCAATGTTTTGGTGTTTCTAAAGGGAGAAAACTGAACCTCTGCCCTCTCAGCATCAGGATCTGTGATTTGTTGCCTAAGGAACTGGCAGGGAACTTCTAAGGGACAGTCATGGCAGATGGGTGACTCAACTTTGAATTCTTTTCTTGTTCCTACTTGCAGAATAACTTCTGCAGTCCAGACTTTCTGGTGGCTTTTCACTATCTTTGTATCCACCAGGCTTTGCAATTTCACTGCTACTTCCTACCCAGTTCTTAAGGTTGGCCTGTAATCCCAGCTACTCAGGAGCATCATACTTGAAGAGCAGCCTGGGGAAAAAAAATTATTGTAACCATTCTTCCCAAACCTCAACACAGAAGCTGGGCATGATAGACATGCTTGTATTTCCAGCACTGTGAGAAGCTGATGTAAGACAATTGTATTCTGGGGCTGACTCTGGCAAGCAGAAATCACAGGGCCATATCCTACCTGCAAACATAACCAAAGCAGAAAGAGCTTAGGGGCATATGACTTGTGTGATTAGAGTGCTTGCCTAGCAAATGCAGGGCCCTGTGTTCCAACGTCTTAGCAGCCATCTATCTATCTATCTATCTATCTATCTATCTATCTGAGCTAGATATTATTACTAAATGTAAAACAGCTTCTGTGTCACTGGAATATGATCAGGATAGTGCACAAGGTGAAATGGAGACACCTCCATGAGTGTGAATGAAGAAGCCTAAGGGTGATTCCTAGCAACCAGAAGCTTGCTGAGAAAAGAGAACTAACAAGAGTGTGTGCTTACTACGCCTTTAATATTGCTCACTTGGAAAGGAAAACCCAAATTCAAGTTTGAGTCTTTGGGTAGGATGTCCTGGGTCAGGTACCAAATCTCTGAGCCAATCTTCCATGTAAATGTCAATCTGAGGGCCTCACTTCCACAGTGTTGCTCCCTATCGCTCTCTTGCCCTGCATCTACACCCTGTGCAGAGTAACTCTTCAGTGCCTCCCACTGGAAGGCACAGTTTGGTCCTCTACTCACTGAGCTGTACCATGAATGCTTCTGGGTAACAGGATGCTTCAGACATGACATACTGGGCACCAGCTGTGAGCTGGCCCTAGAAGGCTGTGTCTCTGTCTGTTGTGTCTTTGTGTCTGCCTATAGATGGCCTGAGCTGGGCTGCTGTGAAACATAATGAGCTGGAAAGGTGAGGTGACCCAGCCCAGAGCAGGCTGTGCTTTCAAGCACACAGCCCAGGCGCTCCTTAGCTTTGCGGTGATACAGGATGAGAGTCAGCACAGCTGTAAAAACACCCTCCGGATCCCAGGTTAAATTGCCAACCAGCCGAATCGTGAGCTGGAGAAAATGATGGTTCCAAGCTGTAGATTGAGTGTTCCTTATCCAAAATGATTGGGACTGGAAGATTTCAGGTGTTGCAATATTTGCATATGCATAATGAGGTATGGAGGAAGTATGGCCACATGGAAACAAAATTTGTTTATGTTTCACACACATGGCTTGAGGATAATTGACACGATATTTTCAGTTAAGTGTGCATGAAATCAAGTGGTGTTGAATTGTTCAGTTGTGATATTGCAGCGCCACTCATAAAGGTCGAAGGCACTTTGACCTTGAGGCTAGGCACTGAATGACCTTCTTCAGGTAAGTGTCTATGTCCTGTTAGCACCCCAGGCAGAAGGCCTGGGCCAAATGTCCACTAGCTTCCACTATGAGTGATCAAAGACGTCCAAATGACCACATTTCAGTGTCAAACTAGCAAGAAAGAAAACACACCAAGCAGATCATTAAGAGTAAAGAAAGTATTCGAATCCCTCCTCCAGGCCAACACTTTGATGTTAAAGATTAGAAACTGCTTCCCCCAATGGAGGATCTGCCAACCTCTTACTCTGACTGCAGCTTGCTTCCTACATTATCTCTCATGCAATCCGTGGCAGCAGCTCCCACTCCTTTGTATAAACAAAACAAACAGAAAAACAAAAAACAAACCCCTAAGAGTACAGCAAAGACAGTCGCTGCTCTATTTCTGCCTGCCCATGGCGTGATCACGGCAAGCTCTCTTGCTCGTGTCTGCTGTCATCTAGTGGACATCTGAAGAGGAGCATCGACATTCTGAGCTAGCAATCCCCAGCTCCGTTTTGGGGGCGTCTACTGGTCCCTCCCAAGGGACACTGAAGCCAGCTGCCTTCACCTCCCTGCCACCTCAGACTTGATATCATAGCTATCTGTCCCTTGTCTACGTTTCCCTTCTTCCTCCACTCCTACGTCCTAATGATGATGTTTGCTGTTTACATTTGTCTCCAGGTTAAGGAATAAACCAGGAGGGAGAGGGAATCAGGCCACTGTAGACAAAGCTTTCACTGCTTCCTGCTGGAAAAGTCGCCTCCAGGATGGGCTTTGTCTATGTGAATCAGCCTGGCAGGTCTGTATTGGGAAGTGTCTTGGGCAGGCAGGTCCAGCCCATCTGACTTGTTCTGACACGTCAGGAATACAACTTTCTAAGGTGAAAACATGTCCCCTGGGCCCCAGGGCCTCTATACGGGGAGTAGCTTTGGTCTGCTCACCAGTTACCGGTCATTATAACAGGGAACTTGAGATTGAGCCTTGGGCTTGATCTCTGCATTGTCACGTGGTGCCTTCTGGGAGGTTCTTTGTCTGAATGGTTCTGCTGGGGTGCCTGGGAGATAGCAGCTATGACCACTGTGCCTTAGATGTGACTGGATGCTGGATTTTTATTCTATTTTTTTTTTCTATCTTGAGGCTTGAACTCAGGGCCTGGGCATTGTTCCTGGTTCTACCACTTGAGCCATAGCACCACTTTTGGCTTTTTCTGAGTAGTTTATTGGAGGTAAGAGTCTCATTGACTTTTCTGCTTGGGTTGATTTCAAATCATGATCCTCAGATTTCCTTGTAACAAGGATGCCAAGGCAAGAGCCACCAGCATCTGGCTTGGACACACATCTAACTGGCTGATAAGACACTCACATGATTAGAGGGGCAACTGCTAGAGGGAAAGGGAGATGGCATTGCATCAGGCTGTCCCAGCTTCAGACTCAGATCCTGAAGAAGGGGTGCTATTAAGCAACTCCCCAATACCCAGGACCACAGCCATTGCTGACATGACAGCTGGGCGGGACAAGGGATGAGACATGACTTTCTCCGGGCATAACAGAGAGCTGTAAGAACGCTTCCTGGCTGCAGCTTCCAGGGTTTGAGTGAGTGCCCAAAGGAAAGTCACAGCGAGACGCTTCAAGTCCCAACGCCAACCTTCTTGGCGTTGTCAAATCCCACTCAGGTTTTTTCTCTCATCTCCAGTTCTGTCATGGAGACCCCCCTCTGCCAGGCAGTTCAGGACAGTAGCAGAGCTCCCATGAACAGACCCCGCTTCTCAGATCGGGAGGCCCAACCTGGTACCTTGGCTCCATGAGGAGACATCTTTGTCTGGCTCTGTCCCTGGAAAGGAGGTGGAGGTGGCTGGGTGGGGAGGCCTAGGAGGTAGCCTGGTGTGTACAAGAGGATTCTTCTGTGGTGGACGTGAAGCCACACAGAGGAGCGTGCATATGACACATGCATGTACACATGACACACACCACATGCAACACTGCAGACACACACTGCGAAAACATACTGTAGATATGCCGCACGTATCACATGTGTCCACATCACACACGACTCATATGTACACAGACAGCATGGAGGAAGCTGGGTCTTGTGACCAGTTTCAGAACATGTGCTCCAAATCCTGTGAGGGCGTGCTCTAGAACAGGTGTCTCTTGTGGTTGTAGGTACAGAGCAAGGTGGAGGAAGAGGCCATGCTTCTGTATTATGGCTCTCCTTGGCCCGATTCTCCTGTCCTTGTTCCTCAAGTCTCAAGCCCTGTACCCCAGCCTGCAGGTCCCTGGCTCCATAGCCAGAGTCTCAGCCCAGCTCAGCTTGGTGGCCTTTGGCACTGTTCCTCCTGGATTCTCCCACGAGGCTTGTGGTGCAGGATAGGGGCAGGTGACTGCCCCTGCCAGCAGCTCACCAGCTAGCACCCAGGGGAATACATCTAGATCCTGACCCACCCGGGTGAGGGTTGGTTCTGTACTTACGCATTTTGGTGCCCTGGCCTCATGCGCCGGCCTTGGAGGGTGTGGGGAGGCCTCTTCTTGCTCCTGGGCTGGGAGCAGGAAGGATGCATCCAGCTGTTTTCCAGAAGCCAGTGTTTACCACGCCGTAGGCCATACTTGGGCAGCTCCAAGTTTCCAGAAATGTATGATGTCACCTGATATGAGCCATGGAGAAGAATGGCCCATACACTGAGTCGTTCTTTTTCCTGAATAAGGAAGAATTGTTTATGAACAATTCACAGCCAAGGCTGTGGAGCTGTGCAGCTCTGACTCATGGAACCAGAGCAGTAATGCTTAACTAAGGAAATAGCTACTGGAAATGTCCCCTTGCTGAGCCTGCGCTCAGAAAGGGTCAGTCACTAGCTCAGAGAATGTTCTGGAATGTCCTTTGAATGGACATGTGTCCTGGGGTGTGAGAGAGTGGGGTGTGGGCCAACAGAGATACAGAAACACACACACACACACACACACACACACGGAATGTATGTTGTGTGGCAGAATCAGGATCCTAAGACCATACGTTGAGGCTTGTTCTCCCATCTGTATGCAAACACATCATATCTATGCATTATATACATACATATGTATAATCATGTCCACTCACATGTATAGGACACCTGTATATACACATCCATGGGTGTGAAACACAGATGTGTCTATGTAGGCAAGTGTTACTGTGTGTGTGTGTGTGTGTGTGTGTGTGTGTGTGTGTGTGTGTGTATGTGTGTGTGTGTAGTCTTTTTTTTTTTTGGTCAGTCCTGGGGCTTGAACTCAGGGACTAGGCACTGTCCCTGATATTTTCTTTTTTTCATATTTTTAATTGTAATTAATAGAAGGGTTACAGTAACATTCCCCAGAGAGGAGCATAACTTCACACACACTGATACTCCTTTCTCATGTGTTTGTCCCCATTTCCCTCACGCCACCTCCTCCCCTCTCCTTGTTCTCCCCCTTCCTTTTCCTATTTCAAATAAACACCTAAATGTATATACAATATATAAGGTAAGATACTGTAATAATCTGGGAATAACCAGGTGTCCCTGATACTTTCTGCTCAAGGCTAGCACTCTACCACTTCGAGTCACAGCTCTACTTCCAACTCTCCTTGGTGATCACTTGGAGATCACAAACTTTCCTGCCTGGCTTCTAACCACAATTCTCAGAGCTCAGCCTCCTGAGTAGATAGGATTAAAGGCGTGAGCCAGGGGCGTCTGGCCGATGGGTACAGTCTTTAGAGCAGGAGGGAGTTGGGTAGGGAGTCCTTCCTTGGTCTGTCCTGATGGAAGGCAGAGCTCGCATCCATGCTCTGCTTTGGTCCTCAAGGTGGGGTTTGAGATCTCCATGGCTCACTGTGCATTAGTGTATAGGACGGGATCCACAAAATGGAGCCTACATACTCACAGGCTTCCCCCCCAGCACCCCACCCACAGGGCCTCGTCTGGTTTGGCAGATCCAGTGTTAATCTGCACTTTACAATGCAGCAGGGCCTCAATAGTCTGCCATGCAGGTTGCCTACACTAGCTGGCGGTGGGCCTTGTCATGTCCCTATGACTCATGGAAATGTCACAACCAAGCTAGTTTTACATTTTTATTCAGGCACTTTAAAGCCATGGCCGATGACACCATGACACGAGGGAGCTCTTCTGAAACAAACGGGAAGCCTGCTGTTTGTGACTGGGTTGGCTGGGGAGGCCTGATCACGGAGAAGCCACTTCTGACCAGGAAGCAATCATCAGGCTCGCGTCCATTTGAAGTCACCATCCAGCACATAAAGTGGACTAAGGTGAACAGGGAAGGACAGACTCACTGGAAAACAGGTGCAAAGATTGGCACACACACACACACACACACACACACACACCTACAGTGGAAACTGAGGCAGGCAGTTTCAAAGTCCAGAATCAGAACCTCTGATGCACCCTCTTTACCAAACAGCACATTCAATCCTCTCCCTCGTGAGTCTGCATCGCTCAAGGTCTGACCAATGGAGATTTTGCCACTGGTCCTCACAACTGCAGGGACTCTGAAGGTGCTTCGGTAAACCGGCTCCATTAGTTTAGCACACAGCTATCTTCTAACAATGCACAATAAAAGTAAGAGGAAGCACAATTCCAGAAAGTGTGAGTGGCTTCCAAGGCAACTTAACATAAGGGACTCTTGCCTTCTTTGATGGAACAGTAGGTACTGCGCCATTCTCCATGGTTGTGTGTGTCCTAAGTGGATGGTGAGGCAGACTCAACTTTGCATGTGTCTATTGACATATGGCTATATTGTTTTTAACTTTCTTTATTTTTTTAAAATTTTGGTGGGATTTGAATTCATGATCTTGCTTGGGTGGTTGGTTCTCTACTTCTCTTTTAAAATTTTTGCCAGTCCTGGGGCTTGAACTCAGAGCCTAGGCACTGTCCTAGGGGTTTCTCAAGGCTAGCACTCTACCACTTGAGCCACACCACCACTTCTGGCTTTTTCTGTGTATGTGGTACTAAAGAATCAAACCAACAGCTTATTCTAATCAAGCACTCCACATTTCTAGCCCAGTTCCCTGCTTCTTGAGCAATGTCTCTAGTTTTGCTTCTCATAGATTTTTCTGCTTGGGCTAACCTTGAACCAAAGTTCTCTAGATCTCAGCCTGCTGAGAGGCTAGGATCATAGGTGTTAGCCATTGGTGCCCAGGAGTCTTTGAGCTTTCAGAGACTCAAGCAAAATACACCAACTGCGTGGTGATTTGCATGAGGTCAAACCTTATGTGGAAAGTAGCTAAGTCTAGGACAGGGAAGAGAATTCTCGGGTCATACATGCTCAGCCCATTCGAGGATGAGGATCAGAATCTTTTAATTTTAGTATAGGTTCTCACTTCAAAAACTCCTCTTTAGTGCTTGCCTAGCCTGCACGAAGGCCTGGGTTCGAATCCTCAGTTCCCCACATATTTAGCAAAAAGCCGGAAGTGGTGTTGAGGCTCAAGTGGTAGAGTGCTAGCCTTGAGAAAGTCCAAGGACAGTGCTCAAGCCCTGAGCTCAAGCCCAGGATTGGCAAAAACAAACAAACAAACAAACAAAAAAACTCCTCTTTAGCTGACTTTGGTCCTTATGTGACCCTTTTCTCTGGTCTCTGGTGTAGTTGAGCCCCCAAGGTTCTTGTGAGAAAGACAAACTTACATGATATGGCATAAATCCAGATTTCTATAACATGCTATTTGGAGGTGGGGCTTTGGGATATAATTAGATTCAGAGGAGGTTGTAAATGTGGGACCCTCTGTTTGCCCAAGTAATGCCCCAACCAGGCTTTGACTCTCAGATGCTCTCACCTTGACATTGAACTTGAGCTGTGAATGAGAAATCTCT
Source organism: Megascapheus bottae (assembly GCF_031878675.1). Lineage (NCBI taxonomy): Eukaryota > Metazoa > Chordata > Mammalia > Rodentia > Geomyidae > Megascapheus > Megascapheus bottae. The sequence continues at coordinate 1,840,771 of NC_143542.1, read as the reverse complement.
TCATACATTGCCCAGTCTAGATGTTCCGTGATAACAACTAAAGGGGATTAGCAGCATGTCCTTGATTATAGATTAAAAATGAGACAGTGTTCTGGCTACGTCCTCTCTGGAGCAGAGAGGAAACCCACCTGCACAGCACACAGCAGTCTGAAGTGTTATACAGGGTGACAGAAACCTGCTGCTTGCATACAGCATCACTTGTCTCCAGGCAAGCACAGATGGCCAGGCCTCAGTCTGGTCTGCAAGGGGCATGCAGGCCAAGCCAGGGCTTCCCTAGGGGCTTTGTTCCTCTTCTGGATGTTTCTTCTATCGCATAACACAGAGTAAAAGCAATATCCAGGATTTTTATTATCATTATTATTACTATTATTATTTCACTAACTGGCTAGATGCTTAGAAATCATACTGGTAGAGCTTGTTCTTTTTCTTCTTCTTTCTCCTCCTCCTCCTCCTCCTCCCCTTTGTCTTCTTCTGAAAGCTCCACATCATTGATCCATTCAGGCAGCATTTCTTTGGCCAGGGATGCGTCTCACAGCTGCCAAGGCCTACATGAGATGCAGTTGTCCTTTTCTACTCCGGCTGTCTTTCCATCTCAGGAGTCACCTGCTAAATGCTAATTGCAGGGTCTACAAATGTTGCATGGATGAGAATGCGCCTTTCCCACCCTCCCCCCAGTCACACACCTCAGCCCTACTGGTCAAGTGTGCTGGGCTTCCTGCAACCCAGGCCCCAGCAAACATAAAAGGAATTTGGAAATAGATCTTAAAAGTGATCTGGCATGAAAGTCACACAGGTGAATCCGGGGGACGGCACTGTCCAATCTCCTTCTGGGGAGGGAGGGTCCAAGGACAAGCCATGTTCCACACGAGGCTGGCTTTCTCACTGGCCGAGGGTGTTGTAAACGCTGAAAACCAGTTCATCAGAATACCTTTGCCCAGGGTGTGGGGACAGCCAGCAGAGGGAGCTGTTAGTTAACCACATCATAGTAATAGTTACGTAACCGCAGTTCCACTGCTACAAATCCAGGCCTCTTCTCCACCCTGAGAGGGGAAGAGATGTGTGTTAGTGTTTGTCAAGATGGCTCTTGAAAACAACAACAGCAAAAAAAAAAATGCAGATCAACCACACTTCTACAGCCTACATTTCAAGCAGTTGTGCCCCCTGGCAGCCAAAACTTGGACCAGGAAGTCAAAAACAGAAATATCGCCTCATCCCATTCCAAACCTGCAGAACCCAGACCTACCCCTTCTCAAGATCTCCAAGTGACTCCCGTGCTAGAGTTCAGGATCCTGTTATCTCCTCCCTGAGCAGACTCTGGAAATTCTAATAACATGTCTACAAATACTGAGCTGGATAACATACTATAGATTGTGTTTAACTCTCATAGTTTTTGAGGCATAAGTATTGGTCTCCGTCTCATGCTCCAGTGGACAAAGCTTCACTTTCTCAGTGAGGGCTCTTAATAGGAATTCTTACTAGAGCTCCAAATAGATGGTAGCTGAGACAGAGACCCAGATGTTACTCTTACGTCATCATCTTCTTCTGTATTAAAAATTGAACTCAGCACCTATGCTTGCCACTTATGTTATGCCCTCAGGCCCCTCCTACTAGATTATTATTGTTACTGCTATGATTATGATTATGAGTCTTTGAGGCAAGGTCATGCCGGCTTTGTCAAGGTTGGCCTTCCCTGCCTCTGTTTCCCAAGTACCTGGATTTACAGCTATGCCCTACCACACCTACTTTCTCTTATACACCTTAGCATAGGAAGGCTATACTGTTAGTCAGTGATGTGCTGATGTAAGTAAACTATGGGAAAGACTTTTAATAATCCATGATCTCTAAATAGGCATGCTGTCTCTAACAGGAGCGTACTTTATCAATTGACAGACGTATAGTTATTCTTCCAAATCCACAGAGGACCAGTGTCAGAACCCCCTACAGATACCAGAAATCCTCAGATATTCAAGTCTTCTCTGTAAAATAATACAGTACCCTCGGATACCTTCGTGTACATGTTAAAGCATCTCTAAATTACTTATGTAAAATTGCATATAAGGTAAATGCTACAGAAATGGTTGTATCGTAAAGGGAGAAATGATAAGAAAATGACATGGTATGTTTTACATACCATGCAGCTAAAAAACAGATTTTCAACCCACCGTTTGTTGACTCTCCCAATATGGAACCTACAAGCCAACTGGCTTTGTTAAAACCTTGAGAACCAATCTTTGCCTACAGATTATTTGCAAGCAAGCTGGGGACCAGTGGCGCATGCCTCTGGAGACTGAGATCTGAGGATTATGATTCAAACCCAGCTTGGGTAGCAAAGTCTGTGAGATTCTTATCTACAATTAACCACCAAATAGCTGGAAGTGGAGCCATGACTATAGTGATAGAGTGATAACCTTGAACAAAAAAAAAGCTAAAAGACAGCACCTGGGCCCTGAATTCAAGTCCCAACACTGACAAAAAGATTCTTCCCTATTTTTCAAAAATTGGGACTATCATGCCAATAGATAAAGTTGCCGGTAGTGTAGAAAAGGGGCCAGACATTAAGCTCTTTGCTACATTCCACATCCAGCCGTTCTGTGTTACAACTACCATTCCATACGTGTCAGTCCAGATATAAGGACAGAACACGCTGAGTACTAAGAATCACTACTGTTAGAAAAGCAGAGGGTTTTCTGTATTGCCCACCTGGGTCACCATATCAAATGGCATTGTGGCTAATGCTTCATCTGCAGTTGTCTAGCAGATAGCACTTCCTAAGATGCTCCATGCTCTGAAGCAGTACTGGCTTCTACCGCTGTCAAGTGCAGTGCATCTGGTGGCTATCCAAAATCCTAGAGTAGCCATAATGTAATTATGCCCAGGAGATGTTGAGAGTGGCTTTGCAGGGAATAAAAATGCACTGCATGTGAACATCGGGCAGGGGCCTTGACCCTGCCCTGCTGGGCAGTCTGAGTATAGCACATGATAAGCCTCTGACACTGAACCTGTCTGTGATCCCTAGGGTCTACCAGTCTGGACTGGATGTTCTGTAGAATGGGAACTGCTATCAGATAGGGCATTAGACATTGCCTGAGCAGGACAAGGGGTGGTACACATTCCAAACTCTCGCGATATCACGAAGGCTTCTGCAAGTCTCTCAAACCATAGAGTGATCCCATAAGATGGTGTTGCCTGGTGATTTTGTGCTCTCCCTAGTTTGTGTAAGTACACTCTGAAATGCTCACACAAGGGCCAGAATGCCTAAACGGATGCATATATCAGGATATGCATATCTCAGTGACATGACTGGATCATGAGCAAGATAATCCCTACTCCTGGCTCTACAGTTTACTTGGATAGCAACGTGGTGTATGGAGACAGAGCGGGGGCTTCGTGTGGAGGCCATCTGCCTCCAGAGCCCTGGATACTTGGCAGGAGGCATGTGATACTCACTCATAGGTCCAGCACAGGTTCATGAGCTCATACATCTCTCTTGGACACCCCGCAGGGCACCCCATACGCTCTCCTTTCTCTAGCATGGCCGTCACCTCGCTCCCTTTCATCCCCTGAGATAAACAAATGCACACGAGTTTGGAAAACAGTGCTAGCAGACAAAACAGAACAACATTTTCACCCAAGATTTCAGTTATGCAAGCTACACAACCAGGAACATGTTGAACTTTTCATGGTAGGCTTCAATGCATGAAGCTGCAAGCTGGCACACACATATACACATATATATGTATATATGTGTACATATATTTATTGCCAAGATATATAATATGTATTAAACTATTCTATGTGTACATATACTTATTGCCTATATATATATATATAATGTGTATTAAACTATTCTAGCTAGCCACTTGTAACTCACATCTGTAGTCCTAGCTAGTCAGGAGGTTGAGATCTGTGAATCAGGGTTCAAAGCCAGCCAGAACAAATCTGAGAGACTGTTACTGCCAATTAACCATCAAAAAGCTGGAAGTGGAGGTGCAGAGGCATGGCTCAAGTGATAAAGCACCAGTCATCACAGCAAGAGGCCCCAAGTTCAAGTCTCAGTGTCACACATACACACACACACACATCTAAAATTGGGGCAGTGACAAATTTGATACCGTCAGTGGTCATATTTCTATTTTAACACTAATAAAGGAGGTCTGGATATCTGTTCTGTGCATCTGTTTATGCATTTAATATACGGTGAAGAAACAACGCTGCCCTGTTAGCATCAATTCATGTTTCCATAGTTGAGCTCTTTCATCATTTTCAGGTCCCTGTGGAAATCATCTGCTGCTTATCTGCTCTAGAGCTGAGAAATGAAGCAGAGAGTAAAGACTGGCTCACGCGATAAGGCTTCTGCCCGTAGGAAAACGCCTCCCACATCAACACCCCGAAACTCCAGACGTCACTCTTGCTGGAGAACTTGTAGTAGTTGATGCACTCTGGAGCATACCACTTCACTGGCCACTTTCCGTGCGTCTGAGCCTACAGACAAAGCAGAGGCCACCATCTCATGAGCCACCCTGGGGGCTGCTGGGAGCAGCTTTCATCCCAAGAGCTGAGGTGAACCGACACGAGGTGGCTCATGTGTGCTGTCCACCCCTGAAGAGGAGAGAAAAAGGCCCTAACTCAGACTGCCACATACAAGGAACCTACGGGATCATGGCAGGGGGGCCATGCCAGTCACCAAAGGACAAGGGCAGTGAGACTAGAACCAGTGGAGCCCCGATGAGACAGAGGGAAGAATGAGGGCTGCTGGGGCAGGGGGAGGAGCCAGGAGAGTAGCTGATGGATGAATTCAGAGTTTATCGTGCAAGCGGGAAAGAATGCTGAAGATAGGTTGTATTGTTGTACAGTCTATGTGGACTAAGTGCCATTAAACGGAGAACTTAAGATTGGTGAAGGAGGTAAATTTTGTTATGTGCATTTTATCATACTTTATAGAAGGATAAATGAGCTTATGAGCCACAGCATGCTGTGTGTGTGTGTGTGTGTGTGTGTGTGTGTGTGTGTGTATGCACACGCATCCTGGTTCTAGGGCTTACATTCAGAGCTTGGGCATTTTCCCTTGGCTTTTTTACTCAAGGCTGGCACTAGCACTTGAACCTCAGCTCCACTTGTAAGTTTCTGGTGGCTAACTGAAGATAAGGATCTCCTATAGACTTTCTTGCCCATGCTGGCTTCAAACCTGTCTTCAGATCTTAGCACCTTGAGTAGCTAGGATTACAGGCACGCACCACTGGTACCTAGCTTGCAACTTACTTTCTAATGCTCCAGCCTGGCATCATGAACCCAGCTGGATATCAGCACATGAACTCTTTGAAAAGATTTGCTTTATGTGCTACATTGAATCCCCAGGACTGATGTGGCCACACTCCTACTGAGAGTCTCTTAGGTGCTTTCCAGCTTTCTTCTATTACAAATCAGCTGGAATGCATCACAGAGGGTTGTGTTTGCCCAAAGGGGACCAAAGGATGAGCATGCTGGGAGCAGAGCCAAGTCACTGCACAAATCACACGACATGGATCCTTCCCTCATTGTCATTGCTCCGTGATCTGTTTTAGCTCTTTCTTCTTTTATACCTCACTCGGTTCCATTTTCTTTTTTTTTTTTCTTTTTTGCCAGTCTTGGGCTTGAGCTCAGGGCCTGAGCACTGTCCTTGGACTTTCTCAAGGCTAGAGCTCTACCACTTGAGCCTCAGCACCACTTCTGGCTTTTTTCTAGGTATGTGGTACCGAGGAATCGAACCCGGGTCTTCGTGCATGCTAGGCAAGCACTTTAACCACTAGGCCAAACTCCCGGCCCATCGGTTCCATTTTCTTAAAGAAGTCCTTCTGGCCTCTACCTTTTCAGGGGTGTTGGATCCCTTGTTCTGCTTCTAACATGGGTATTACGTCTGTCTTGGTCCCTTCTCTGCTCACTGATTATCAGAGAGCTCTTGGTATCATCTTTCACAATAAAGACACCTACATAGTCATGCTCCTTGCTGACACTTTCAGCCATAGCCAACTTATGGAAACAGCCCAGATGCCCTGCAATGGCTAAGTGGATCAAGAAAATGTGATATGTATGTATATATCTATGCATGTGTGTATGTATGTATATGCATACACACACATATATAAAAGTATCCACACACTAGAAATTTTACTCATCCATTAGGAGGAATAATATTGTGTCATTCACAAGGGAATGGGAAGATCTGGAAAAATGTTCAATTAAGTAAAGTCAGATTCAGAGAGACAAAGAATGAATGTTTTTCTCTTATATGTGGAAATTAGGCCTAAACTGTCAACATGAAAACATATACAGGATTTTATGTAGATATATACACAAATTAACTAAAGTATAGTATACCCAGGGAAGGACTCCAGGTAACTTACATTTTAACAAAATGAATGCCAGGAATTGGAAACATGTTTCCTCATGGGGTAAAGGTGAAGGAGAGTGGAGGAAGATGAATATACAGAGAGAAGAGTAGGTGAATGCCGTCATAACATGCAATGTGAAAATGAAGCCAGGTAACTTGAGGGAAGGAAGAAAGGAAAGAGAAAAAAGAAAGACTTCTGAGAGGAGCCATGACGACTTGTGGAGTTGTTGCCTTCGATCCTATCGCCTTGAGATGAAGAGAGAATACAGTTCCCTCTCAATTTATTACCACCCCTTGCCTTGACTGCTAGCTGAGATTTCCCTACCTTGTAGTAGTTTTCATCAGCTCGAAGTGCTTTGGAAAGACCAAAATCACTAATCTTGGCATAATGTTGGGTGACCAGTAACACATTTCTCGCTGCCAGATCTCTGTGCACAAAATTGCACTCCTCCAGATACTTCATTCCCATAGAGACCTGATGGACCAGCTCTATGATGTTCTTGTCCTTGACATGCCTGAAGGTCAAAAGGGTACCATTAATGGCTCTGTACATGGAGTCCACTTCAGAACAGAGGACTCTGCTTTTCAGTGTCTTTCTATTCTTCTAGTTTTTTGGTGCCAGTACTGGCACTTTAACTCAGGACTTCATGTTCTTGCTTAGTTTTTTGTTCAAGACTGGTACCCTACCACTTGAGCCCCACACTCCCACTTCTGCCTTGTCTCCAGTTAGTTGGAGATAAGACTCTCAGATTGGTCTGCCTGAGCCCCAGTATTGGCCTAAGTAAATAAAAGAAAGAATGAATAAGTCAGTGAATGGAACTTAGAGAGCAGTCTGACAATGAAAGACACAAGTGTTATTCCTCAGAAAATGCTTTTGGGAGATAAATGTTTCTTTCAGAAGATTGTGTTCAGCCAGACACTGCTGGCTTACATCTACAATTTTTGCTTTTCAGCAGGCTGAGATCTGAGGACTAAGGTTTACAGCCAGGGGTAGAGCATTAGCCTTGAGTGAAAAAGCTAACGATCAGTACCCTGGCCTTGATTTCAAGCCTCTCTCTCTCTCTCTCTCTCTCTCTCTCTCTCTCTCTCTCTCTCACACACACACACACACACACACACACACACACACACACACAAAATTAATTAATTAATAATAAAAGAGTGTGTTCTACCTAGAAAGGAGAGATTTCTCCAAGAAAGAAATCCTAAGACCTAGTCTAGCACTGGATAGTTCCAGTGAGTCAGAGAAGAGAATGAGGATAACATTATTGGCTCACAGGTTTTCTCTTAAGTTTTCTATCTCCTAAGCTCATCTTCTCCTCTCAAGATCACTGAGCACATAACCTTGTGTGGAAAGGTAGGAAAAGGGAGGTTTCCTGTAGAGATCAGTCCAACATTCTGAGGCCCTTGCCTCAGGACATCCTGGGTGCCACCATACCTGTTCTGCTGCAAATATTTATTGAGAGGACCAAGCTCTGCCATCTCCATAACCAACATCCAAGATTCCGCTTCACAAATCCCGATCATACGCACGATGTACGGGTTGTCGAGTTGCTGCATGACGTTGGCTTCTGCAAGCAATTCATCTTTCAGAGCTGGGTCATTGGCCTCGTTCTTCAGTATTTTCACAGCTACGGTCTTCACAACTCTGAAAACAAATCCGAGCACATAAGAAACAACCCAAATGGCTCACATCTAGAAAAACATGCCATGCAAAACATGGACCTTATGCAAGAAACACGGCAACCGAAGGGTCTGCTGTAAAGCAATCTTTACTCTCTCTTGTTTTACAAACACACATTACTTGTGAACAATGGTGGCAGATAGTGCAAAGATTGCCCTAAACCAAGGAAAACTCCTAACATGTCAAATATGTATATAACTTTCATATAAAACTCAGCAGGTATGATATATACAGATTGCTTTAACATCTTATGATTATTTTTTGACGTCTAGATCACACATGTGCATATAAAGTTTCCTTCATATAAACTGACGATGAATTTCTAGGCACAGAAAATAATATTAATGTATATCATATATAATAATGTCTACATATGTATGCATGTTGTATAGTATTAAAGCTCATGGCTAGCTGGGATCTGGTGGCTCACGCCTGCAATCCTGGGAGACTGAGATCTAGGATCAAGAGTCAAAGTCAGCCTAAGCAAACAAATCCAAGAAATGCTTACTGCTAATTAACCAGTAAAAGGCCAGAACTGGAAATATGGCTCAAATGGCAAATCTCCAGCTTGGAGGGAAAAGTCAAGATCGAGTACAACACCCTGAGTTCAAGACCCAGTTGTGGTACAAATATATATTAAAATATTTCGTATATTTGTATAGTTCAATATACTTTTCATGTTCATTTTAAGCAAGCCTCAACAAGTCTACAAGGCAATTAGGCTTTCCATCTTATCATTCAAATATCATTTAGATTATGCTGAGCCATTCACTATTTTCTGAAAGAAAAAAAGAAGCCTAATAAATCTGGGCTCTGCTGGCTCACATCTGTAATCCTAGCTAGTTAGGAGTCTGAAATCTAAGGATTAGGGTAAAGAAGTCAAACTGGTCAGGAAAGTCTTTGAGACTCTCTCCAATAAACCACCCCTATATCTGGAAGAAGAGTTGTGGCTGAGATGGTATAGTACCAGCCTGGAGCACAAAAGCTCAGGAACACATCCTAGTGGGAGTACAAACTCCAGAATCAGCAAAAAGAAAAAACAAAGGCAGGGGGGCTGAATAGAAAAGCACAGACTGCTATATGGCTTGACACACTGTATCCATCTTTGGTACAAGTCCCAAATCATGAGAAGGAAAAAGAGACCTCTTTTGTTGACCCCAATGGAAGAACTAAAACCAAACTCTCTGGCCAGATACTGGTCCACACTGTAATCCTAGCTATTCATGAAATGGCAGTGGGAAAGTCATAGTTCAAAGGCAGCTCGGTCAGGAACACCCATGAGATTCTTATCTGAGCACAGAGGATAGAGCTCCAGCCTTGAGCAACAAAAGCGAATTCAGTGTGAAAGGCTGGAAACTCAAAACCCTGTCCTAGAAAAAAAAAAAATTAAACACCGTTTATCCAAACTAAGTTGGCTTTGGGAGCAGAAGAGAGCAACTTAGAACAATGCTACCTACTTTTTCATTTGGTAGTAGCCCTTTTTCACAGTCCCAAAGTTTCCGGAGCCCAGTTCGCTGTCCTCCAGGGTCAGCAGGTTGCGGTCAAGGTACACCTCTTTGGGCCTGATCTCTTCAGGGTCGGCATAGGGGCTCTCGTACACCTCTGTGTCCATGGGCATGGCTTCTCTCTGGGGGCCTTCGAGGAGATCAGGATACATTCAGCTAGGAACCAGATTCTTTGGGGGACCCTGGAGTCCCCTCCCCTCTTGAGGTCACAAGCGATCTTTGGTCACCTTGAGTGTTTAGGGGCACAGTTGTGAACTAAAGGCAGGAGTGCAAGCACCTACTGCCTGGCTTTGCTGGAACTCTGGCTCTTGGTGCATCTAGACCCCAAGGAAGGTGAGCAAATCACACAGGACCTTGAGTGGACTACCTGTGAGGCGCTCACCTCTCTCTGCAGCCCAGGGCACGCGGTCTGACTCGTAGGGATTGAAGGATACAGCACTCTCGGGCCTGCTTTCTCGAGGTGAGGGCGTCTGGAGGACACAAAAGACCTCACGTCATTCTTCAACTATGCAATGTCCAGCACACTGGAGTAATTATGTGTGGGGTTTTTTTTTTCTTATTTCCGAGGAATCACAGTTTAACTTACGCAAGGAAGAGAAAAGGAAAAGATTTCATGGGGAAAGACAAGGAAACAAAAAGGTGTATCTCATTCTTCGGGCGACTGTTTGGATCCTGAATTGGGCTACCTAAAGCTTATGCTGAGCATCTCAGGGGCCCAAGAGGGCCAGGTAGCAGGTCATTTCGTTTGTCCTAGGAAAATTCCTTTCTCATTTCCACACTTACTATGCTCTTTGCCCACCTTCTAAGGAGGCCAAAAAAAAAAAAAAGCCCCAGTGCCCTCTCATTTCCTACCTTTAACTCTGTCTCAGCAGATCTCACTTTTTATGAGAGTTATTTACAGAGGAAAATTAAACACCCGTTCTCTCCTCCCATCCCCAGCTCTAAAGCATGTGTGTAATCTAGTCTCCTCCTGCGTTTTTATCTGGAGTGGAGATCTAGTACCATTTGGATTGATGTCAGAGGATTTGCTCTGGCCATTGAACATAAGAGCCAAAAGGAGAAAGCTGGCTGTTAGCAGACCAGGTCATCATCATCATCATCATCATCATCATCATCGTAATGATCATTCCCTGCAGGGAGATAATTCCTCCTGGTACCTGTGGCAGGTAAATGAGGTGTACCTGAAGTAGAGCCTTCGGAGGGCATTACTGGTGCCTGACTTCCTGCTTATTTATTTAGTATTGATTTCCATCATGAAGCAGTGGAGGGGAAATCTACTCTGGGTATTCATGAACATTTTCCCTTCCTTTCTTTGGAGTATTCCTGACTCATCTTCACCTCCAGTCAGCGTGAAGTGATGGTGTGATACCGCTCATAGGAGTACCATAAATGTGAATTAAATAACAACTTCACACAGGCCCTGGTACTCATCAGCACCCGAACACTGGCCATGAAGACATGAGATAACACTAGATTTTGGGGGAAATTTAGAGCAGCAGACACGTGAAGCTTGGCATCACAGAGATGCCCATCCTACAGCATGCAATACGCCCTTGTCTAACTCACTCGTGCCATGACCAGTGGCACCAAAGCCAATTGGTGGAGTCACAGAAGGAAAACTTCCTTTTTCCATGCTGCCTACTGGCACTGCTTAGGGAATAAAAAGCCTTTTGGTGAAACCAGTGAACATCTGATCTTATATGTCCCTATACATGTCTATCTATACATTCTTAACCACAGCTCTTAATTATATCCTGAAATGTGTTATATACTGTGATGTGTTACCAATGACACCAGAGTGGATATTTGGAGTGAGAAGGCATTAAGTCTCAGCATTCAAAGCTACATCGTGAGCCAGGCACCACTAGCTCATGCCTGTAATTCTAGCTATCCAGGAAGTTAAGAAATGAGGATTGTAGTTCAAATCCAGCCTAAACAGACACACCCAAGAGACTCTAATCTCCAATTAACCACCAAAATTGTTGGAATTGGAAGGGATGTTTAAGTAGTAAAGCACCAGCCTTGATGGAAAAAGCCAAATAAGAGAGCAAGACCCTGGGTTTAAGCCTCAGTACCAGCACCCTCAAAAAAGAAGAGAAATAAGGAGAAAGAGAAGGAGGAAGAGGAGGAGGAGGAAGAGGAGGAGGAGGAAGAGGAGGAGGAGGAAGAGGAGGAGGAGGAGGAAGAGGAGGAGGAAGAGGAAAAGAAGAATAAGAATAAGAATAAGAAGAAGAGGAGGAGGAGGAGGAAGAGGAGGAGGAGGAGATACCTTGTCTATGATGGTATGGTGGATGCTTAATATAAATGTGGTAAACATAGGAATGGATGAGTGAATGACTGGATAAGAAAAATATTTCTCATAACTGGGAGATGTGGCATGTGAACTAAAAATGGTTTAAAATGACTTATCTCTCAAGACAGTTGGTACAAATAATTCCAAAGGGCAATCTACTTCTCTCCATACACTGGATGTGCTTTGAATTCGCTTCTTACACTACAATTTCCTGTCAAAAAAACAAACAAACAAAACACCCAAATCTATCCCAGCAGGAAACCGATAATTCCCAATTCTCTATCTTCCCTTCTGCTCAATCCATCATGTCATCAAACTCTAGGCTAAAAAGAGTTTGTAAAGCCTTTTGGGGTTACCATTTATAATCAGCTCAACTCCTTTGACTTTTCCTTGTGGCAGGAAAGTTCTGAGATCTCTACTCAAACCCTGAACAGACCTGGGTTAAAGGAAGTCTTAGGATAGTCCACTAGAGACCCATGACCCACATAAGGCCTGCATGTGGGTTTTGCTCTCACTTGTCTTTCTCCTTCACAGCGGTCACTCTACATTTGAGCAATACCTCCGCTCGTGTGTGGCATTTTGCTGGTGAATTACTGGTAAGACGCTCATGGATTTGTCTTCCTATGCTACCTCTGAATGGCAATCTTCAGAAAAAATTCAGATTAACAGACTACTCCATAACACTACTTTAAAATGCACGCTTCACTGTAAATGATCATAATGTCTTATCAGTTAGGCTTCAACACAAATAGAGAAAGCATGTGGAAAGTGATTTTTTAAGTATCATTTATTTTTGAAGAACTGGGAATGTGAAAGAGAATAAAAGAGAAATACTATTGGTCTGTGGAACCGATAAGTTAATTTGAAACTTCCTGATTCTACAGTCTTGCCACTGTTTATTTTCTAGTTACTGGCTTTTATTCCTAATCTCTGGAAAGACATTTTCAAGTTAGGGAACAGTGTTCATACAGGTGGCAACATGCTTACCACGATTGCAGATAGGTGTAGGGGCAATGTCTGCAAGAATCCAGGGATGGTTCCCAAGGTCTTCTGGGAGGACCTGGTGCAGTGGGGGCAGAAGCAGCCTGTAGATGAGAGCTAAGCTCTGCAAGGCCAAGTTTGCTTGGGTGCGTGAAAATTCACACGTGGCCTATACATTTAATCTCCCACCTTTCTGGAAGTTCTTTAATGTAGCCCTTTAGGGTTACAATGAAATACCTTTCTTAGAGGTATAGTTTTCTATTCCGATGTTACCTGCAGAAGAAGTTACAACCTGAGAATTGATTCCTTCCCTCTCCTCCTGAGTAAGCCCTAGTAGTTTTAAACATGTGTGTGTGTGTGTGTGTGTGTGTGTGTGTGTGTGTGTGTGTGTTCACTCAAGGCTGATGTTGAGAACTGAAATATGACTCTCACAGGATTGCCTGCCTGTGCTGTCTTTAAATTTCAACCTCAGAGCTCAGGCTCCTGAGCCGTGTGAACTATCACACCCGCTAAATACATGTTTTTGAAATACCTTCACCATCAGTGTTTGTAATAAATAGAACATGAAAACTAGGTTTGAATAAGAAATTCTGGAATGCATTTCGGTCTAAATATCTTAGGGAATATATCCTTGGAATACGGAACAAAAAAAATCTGCCTTTAAGCCACTGGGAGCCATGTTCAGCCATTTTCATCAATAAAAAAACAGTTCTGTAAAATTACAATGAAAATTCCCAGATGGTAATGAGAAGGATTTGAAGTATTTGCAAGTTCATGTATTCAATTCAGATACAGTCTGTAAATGACTGTAATTTTGTACATAATGCTTCTGATTTCTAAATACGAATGTAACCTGCACCTGCTTTAGGTATTTATTTATTTTTGCATTTATAATTTTGTCCTGGTACTGCCCTAAGCACTGCCCCATAGGTTTTTCTGTAAGGCTGGTGTCCTGTCACTTGAGCTACACCGCCACTTCTTGCTTTTTGCTGGGTAACTAGAGATAAAAATTATCTGAGATTTTGTTGTGTTTTTTTTTTAAATGTATTTTTTTTTGTCTTTCTTTTTTGGTACTAGGGATCGATCCCAGTATGTTGCACTTGCTAGGCAAGCACCTTGCCACTGAGCTACATCCCAGCCCTTTCTGGGACTTTTCTGCCTGGTCTCAGCTTGAATTATGATCCTCAGATTTCAACCTCTGTAATAGTTAGCATTATAGGTGAGAGCCATTGGCGCCTGACTTTCTTTTAGGCTTCTGTTATAAACAATTTTAATTTTTCTAAACAATCTTAAAGTATAATCTTCACTAACTACTTAGGAAAGTTTTCATATGAATTTTTGCACCCAAATTATTAAAAAATAACCATGAAGAAATTAAAATTTGCTCTTTTTTGAGATTGGCTGAACAGTGGACACTTTATCTATTGATAAAAACAGAAATTGTAATGATATATTTAATCCAGAGCTTACACCCTAAAATCTGACTCTGTTGATGATCTAATATTCTGAGCATCTTTAAAAATTCAGTGCATTGTTATACATTTAATTAGGCAACCATCTTTTTTTCTTTTTACTGAGAAAGCAACTTTAGGATTTTAATCAGATGAATAATTTTCTAATATTAATTTCTGTTTAAAAATTAATTCAATCTTTTCCTTTTTGTTTTTCCTTTTGTGATGCTAGGATATTTGGTACTAGGGTTTGAGCTCAGGGTCTTACATTTTTACTTGACTTTTTTTTTTCTCAAGGCTAGTGCTCTACCATTCGATCCACATTTCTACTTCTGGTTTTTGCTGGTTAGTTGGAGATAATAGTCTCTTGGCTTTGTTTGTTCAGGCTGGCTTTGTATGGGTGTGATCCTCAGAACAGATTTCTTTTTGCCAGTCCTGGGGCTTGAACTCAGGGCCTAGGTACTATCCTTGAGCGTTCTCAAGGTTAGAGCTCTACCACTTGAACCACAGCACCACTTCTGACTTTTTCTGTGTATGTGGTACAGAGGAATCAAACCCAGGGCTTCATGTGTGCTGGGCAAGCACTCTACCACTAGGCAATGTTCCCAGCCCCAGACCTCAGCCTCCTCGGTACACAGGATTACAGCACCTGGTTTGCCAAGACTTTCTGATACTGACCGAGCCATCATAGACTACACTGAAGGAAGTGATTGCAATGTCAGGCTTTCGCAGTTCAAGAAGCAGACTGACTAGAACCCACTAGAAGCACCAGAGTACTTGGTATGGACTGCCCAGAACAACAGGTACTAACAGCTACACATGCAGACAGACAGACAGAGAAGCCGTGTGGCAGAGGGCAAAGGAACCATGAGCTACATGCAAGACCACTTAATTAGCAACAGTAAGCAGGGAACCATTTAGCACCTTTCTGTAGCCAGGCTTGGGGAAGGAGTAGGATTTGATTCTTGAGATTATTCCACCAGGTAACCAAGTCTAGAAATCATAATAGCAAGAGGAACAGTAAGTTTAGTTTCAGGAAACAAATGCAGGGCAGATTATATGGGCAGACTATTTCAACTTGCTTTTTTCTGTATCATCACTGCTGAAATAAGCCCTCCTCTCTCACCCATCTCTACCCTTGATTGACATTGTGCTGCTTCAATGAGATTGATTGATTGATTGATTGATTTAGTACCAGTACTAAGGCTTGAATTCTGGGCTTCTCATACTCTTGCTTGGCTTTTTACTTAAGGTTGGCTCTATATCACTTGAACTAGGCCTCTACCTGTAGCTTTTTGTTGGTTAATTGGTGGTAAGAGTCTCAGGGTCTTTTCTGCCTAGGCTGGCTTCCAAGTACAGTCTTAAGTGAAAAAGCTATGGCATAGCCCCTGAGTTCAAATCCCAGTACCAGCACTAAATAAGTAAATACTGACAAAACAATAGCCTTTCCCACGGTTTGCTAAACCTGCTTTGTAGCCATGTTGACACTCAGTCATCTCTCCTTGGGTGATATTAATAATCACACTTACCGGAAGAGGCGAACTTGCACTTTGTGGATGACCTGAAAGGTAATATTTGTAGTTTAGAATCTGGAAAATCATTGCTTTATTAGTGAATGACATCTACTATCTCTTCTCTACTGCCAGTCAATGTGACAGGGACATATTACTTTTTTTTTTTTTTTGGCCAGGCTTGGGGCTTGAACTCAGGGCCTGAGCCATGTCCTTGGACATTCTCAAAGCTAGAGCTCTACCACTTGAGCCTCAGCACTATTTCCAGCTTTTTTCTATGCATGTGGTACCAAGGAATCGAACCCAGGTCTTCATGCATGCTAGGCAAGCACTCTACCACTAGGCCAAACTCCCGGCCCTGACACATTATTTTTTGAGAAGAGAGAAACCTTTCTGCATTTCTCTCTTTGTAATCCTCTATCACTGGTGATTCCAGTCATTCAATTAAAATTCATTAGGATTTCAAGTGTAATAACTTGTAGTGAATAATTATTTGTGTGTATTTGTGTGTGTGTGTGTGTCTGTCTGTGTCTGTGTGTGTGTATACAAGTGTGTACCACTACTAAGGCTTAAACTCAGGGGCTCATGCTCACTTGGCTTGTTTGACTTTCTTGGTTACCAATGCTCTACCACTTGAGCCATGGTTCCAGTCCAGACTTTTGTTGGTTAATTGGAGACAAGACTCTGGACTATTCTGCCCAGGCTGGCTTTAAATCACTGTCCTGCTCATATTAAACTCTTGAGTAGCTAGGATTAAAGACCCAAGCCACGGTATACACTCTAATTGACTGTTTTTCTCTGTGTGTGTGCCAGTACTAGAACTTGAACTCAGAGTCTGAACAATGACCATTAGCTCAAAGCCACTGCTTTACTTCTTGAGCAATAGTTCTACTTCTGGAGTTATTAGAAGATACCTATCTAATTAATGATTAAAAAGAAAAAGTCTCACAGTTTTCTTCCCTGGCTGGCTTTGGAGCCTAATCCTCAGGTCTCAGCCTCCTGAGTAGCTAGAATTAGAGGCATGAGTCACAGGTGCCTATTTGAACCTGGGGTGATCTGCCATCACATTTAATCGTTAGGTAAAAACAAGACTTTGTCCCCACCAGAACCTGGCATTGACCAAAACTGACGGAGGCTGGTTATGACGAATATTCCCCAGACAGATGCTCGGATGGATTTGTAACTCACCCGTCTGTGAGCCAATCTTCTGACACGGCACTGTAAGAACTCTTAACAAACCATCTGGCTTGTAAGAATAGTGCTCCACCAGCTGGAAGAGAAGAAGGAAGTTTGGTGAATAAGGGGACCCAGGATAGGGAAAAGGACTGCAGCTTTCCTGCCAAGGTGGAACCTGAACCTGGCAAGTGGTATGCTGAGGGCTCTGTAATCCTGGCTACTCAGAAGGATGAGATCTGAGGATTGTGTGTTGAAGCCACCTCAAGCAGAAAAGTCTGGAAGATTCTTATCTCCAATTAACCAGCAAAAATCTAGAGGGTGGAGGTGTGGCCCAAGTTGTAGAGCCTCAGCTTTGAGTGAAATAGCCAAACCAGAAGGCCTTTAGTTCAAGCCCCAGTACTGGCATACACATTTTAAAAATTGCCTAGAAAATATACAGCATGTCATTGAGGCTGACTGCTATGATTAACCAAAGCAATCCACCACAAAACAGTCAAGTCTCAGGAAGGAACTTTTCAACCATTAGTGGTGTTGAATGCTACTGTGAGCTGAAATACTATACGAGACACTTAATGAGCAGATGTGGCCTTCAAAGGCGGGGCTGGCTTATGGGATGTATGACTATTTGTTGTGAAGATACTTATAATTTGCTCACTTTTTGAAATAAGGTTTCTTTATGTGATGTCAAATGCACAGTCTCCTGGCTTCAGGATTACAAGGATGTGCCATTACATATGACTTTGTTTTTCTTTTCTTTTTTTTTAAACAATGATTATTTTTTTTGCAACAGTGAGGCCTGAACTAAGGGCATCACCCATATGATCTATCAATGAGTTGCACTTATCCCCTCCAGGAGCCTCGAAATGCACGCTGGTCTGGATTCTTGGTTTTGGTTTCTGCTTGTTTTTTATGCTGATACTAGGGTTTGAACTCAGAGACTAGGCTTTGACACTTAGCTTTGGTGTTCAAGGCTGGCACTCTACCACTTCAGCTACTCCTTCATGTCCAGATTTTTGATGGTTAATTGGAGAAAAGAGTTTTTTAGATGTCGGCAGAGCTGGTTTTGAATCACAATCCTCAGATCTCAGCCTCCTGAGTAGCTGGCATTACAGGTGTGAGCCACCAGCAATCAGGTCATAAATGACTCTTGAGCAATGCAAAAGACCGTGATTGAAATATAATGCCAGAAAGCAGGCAACAGTTATCTCTAAGGCCGTAGACACGAAGTATACAAAGGTTAAGTGCTTTTTCAAATCAGCATCATTGCACAGATACATGAGAATGAGACTAGAAACCAAAAGACAATGTCTCCATTATGACTGGTATACTTGAATATTCATAATATTGGGAGGGGTGGGGGGAGGAAAAGGGGGGAAAAAACATGAGAAGGGGTATTAAGGTTCGAGAAGAATGAACCCTTTACCTGATGAATATAACTGTAACCCCTCTATACATTATCCCCACAATAAAATACAATATATAAGTACCTACTTTTTCAGCTATAGAATTAAGAATGAAATCACATTATGGAAAGCGAGTTCAAGTTCTTTAAAGGGTATGAGGATAACCTGTGGCCTTAGCTTTTAAGAAGACAGAGCATTGGGTCCTTTCATCCACATTGACTCCCCTGTGTGGCTCTGGCTGGGCTTGCATGGGGAAATTTGAGCTCTCCTCTCAGCATGTCCCTTATTACAGGAGTTAAAGATGGCCATTTCTAGCCAGATTAACAATTTGGGGCACCTATAATCCTTGCTACTCACGAAGTTCAGACCTATAGAATCGTGGTAGTTAGTCTAGGCAGAAAGTCTATAAGACTCCATCTCCCATTGACCAGCTGGACTGGAAGGTACAGCTCAAGAGGTAGAGCACCAGCCAGATGCAAGAAAGTCAAGGGGGAGAGAGAGACTCCATGTTCAAATCTCTCTCTCTCTCTCTCTCTCTCTCTCTCTCTCTCTCTCTCTCTCTCTCTCTCTCACACACACACACACACACACACACACACACACACACACACACACACACACACACACAGAGTAGCTCGGCTAAAATGGTGCCCAAAAGAGCCCTTGCCAGGATTTTTCTGAATCATCAGGTCACACAGAATCAAGAAAAGCAACATGCGCTCTCCCGAGATGGATGGATAAACAGCAGTGAGCACTGTGTAAGTCTCCTAAATGCCAGAAGAACTCCAGACCAGCGATTTGTTTCCAAGGTTACTAACAGCTGGGCTAAGAAGAAACCTTTTTAAGATGAGTGCTATAACATCCCTGGACTGGCAGCAGCTGGGGAAAGGAGGCAGACTCAGTCCCTAAGTCACTGCACCCTCCATACAGAGAGGCCCTGCTGTTGTGAGAAAGGCAAAGAACCTTTGGGGCACACTGCAGCATCTCTATCCCTGAGCTCCTCTCAGGGGCCATCTACGCTTTTATGCTGTGTACAGTCATCGGAATGGTTCTTCCAGGTTCTAGCTGGCCTACAGTGCCTGGGACTCTAGAGGACTATGTGCTCTGCCCAGGAGGGCAGAGAGGATGGCACATACCTGCCAGAGTGTGTCAAACTTCTTCCCCTCGGGGATGGAGAGTTTTCCTGTCTTGTCCTTGTCGATGCGGTAGTGTAGCACCTTCCCTTCATGCAGCAGGCACAGAGCATAGGAGCCATTGTTGTCTCTGGCTCTGATCCTGGAAGAGACAACAGGGCCACTTCAGCCCTACTTCAACCAATCTGAGGGTAGAAGCCCGGGACAGAGGCCTTCATCAAGGTGGCCAGCAGATGCTCTCCGGGAATGGGGGCCAGTCCTGGAAATCCTGGGAAGGCTTATCTAGTAGCAGACAAGGAAGGGCAAGTTACAGTGTGCTTGCAACAGGGAGATGCTGTCAGGTTGTGGATGGACCATCATGAAGGTCCAGGAAGTTCCTAGAGCCCCAGAGGACAATCAGAACCATCTAGAAGCTGGATCCCAGAAGCTTACCCCTGTAATTGTAGCTACTCGGTAGACTGAGATCTAAGGATCATGGGTTAAAGCCAGCTTGGGTAGGAAAGACTGTGAGTCTCTTATCTCTAATTAGCTACCAAAAAGCCAGAAGTGGAGCTGTGACTCAAGTCGTCGAGCACACAAAAGGGACAATGCCAGGTCTTGTGTTCAAAATTCAGTACCAGAATCAGCTCAAGGCGATTGGCCCAGGACCTGGGGAATCTAAGAAACCCACTGGGTTCCTCTCTCTTCCTGACTAGGGTCTGGATTGGGGTCAGATCCACAGATGCTACAACCCTACTGACTTAGATAGGTGTTTCACCAGCACCCTTCTAGAACATGGATGAAAAGATGTGAACGCCTCTAATGCCCCAGGCCCTTCTTTATCTCTTTTCTCCCTCTTCATTCCAGGAAAGGCTGGGCTTTCAAATATTCATCGAGGATGGTAACAGATTCCCCACATTCTCCCTGTCCAGGGAAGTAGCAGGGGCGGCCCCAGGCCTAGGTGTGCACATCAACATTCCATTTTCACCATGGTCCTGGGGACTCCTCAGTGATCCCCACATTCTCCTGAGTCTCGGGCTGACATCATGCCTACCTACGAGCACTCCCTCTGCAAGACACAGGCAGGGCATTCTTGACAGAAAGGGGAGTCAAGAGGGAGGTGGGAAGGACCTGTAGAACTTGGGGTGCATAGTCCAGATGAATCTCCCAATAACTTGTCTCAGTCACTGCCAACCATTTCTGTAGCCCAAGCCCTTCAGATCAAGAGATCCGAGAAAGGGCAAGCCATCGGAGGCCCAGGAAATCTCCAAGGCCGCTGCATTTGCTGAAACAAGCAAGCTGAGATCCCCAATGTTAAGCAGCCCATCTCAATGCATGGTTCTTGGGAAGAAGTCACCATGCCTTGGATGTCAGGGCCAAGGGACCTGAATAGCAGAGAGATTTCTTCCAGGTGGCAAGAAATCATGACCAGAACCACAATGAAAGTGAAGGCTTTGGAATCAAAGGTGGCCGTACTTCTTTTTTCCCTGCTCTGTAAGACTCAAGATATTCCAGAATTTTGTTTCAAGAGGTGCTTGGCTGGGGCCGGGAGTTTGGCCTAGTGGTTAAAGTGCTTGCCTAGCATGCATGAAGACCCGGGTTCGATTCCTCGGTACCACATACATAGAAAAAAGCCGGAAGTGGTGCTGAGGCTCAAGTGGTAGAGCTCTAGCCTTGAGAAAGGCCAAGGACAGTGCTCAGGCCCTGAGCTCAAGCCCAGGACTGGCAAAAAAAAAAAGAGGTGCTTGGCTGAGCACGGTAGCCAGGTGTTGTGCATTTCTCACTGCTCAAGGCAGCTAGTGGAGTGGGAGATTCACGCAGAACTTTCTTGGTTCAGGAAAGGAACACCCCTCCGCCCTGCCCCTCCACCACCACGTGTGAAAACTGCCCCTTTCTCCCCAAGTGAGCTGCCAGCATCCTGAGATGTTAACTCCCCTGATGGCCCCTTGGCTGACTCGATCGTACTTGGTTAGTGGAGTCATTTTGGTTTTCCACGCCACACAACTAAAGCCAGGAAGTAAAACTGAAGTTCAGATAGCATTAGGGATTAGTTGATGACTCTTCACAAGTCTAGCATGAATTCAGCTATTTGTGTGTGTACGCCCATACTGAGGCTTGAACTTGGGATCCAGGACTCTGCCCTTTAACTTTTTTGCTCAAGGCTGGTAGCTCTCTACCATTTTGAACTGCAGTTTCACTTCAGACTTTCTGGTGGTTAATTGGAGCTTTATGCCTCATGTACTTTCCTACTAGAGCTGGCTTTGAGCTGCAATCCTCAGATATGAGTCTTCTGAGTAGCTAGAACTACAGCTGAGAGCCACTAGCACCCAGCCCATGTATGAGCTTTTAAAGTCATCTTCCACTTATTTTTGGCTCTTTCTGATTTGCAAGGGCTCTTAGCCAAGACAATAACATATTTACTTGGACATTAAGCACAATGAAAATGATAATTCTGCTTTCAAAATCTGGCACAATATGGGAATTTAAAAGCCATTTCACACCAAGATACTTTGGATGAAAAAAAGGACAGGTGCATCACATCCTGCTTTCATCAGACATGAGGTATAATGGGAAAGCAGCCATTTACAATGCCCTAAGCTGCGCTGTGCCAAAAACATGATGAGATATATAGGCATAGGATCTTCCATGCTGGCCATAGCATTCTTCATGTGGCCTCATCCAGGAATGGGATTTCAAGGTCTCAGACTTCTGAACAGCTTTTAGCAGCTCAGATGAATATTTTTTCCATTTCAACCTCCCTTCTGGACATTGAAAATAGTCATGCCATAATAATGAATTTTGAAGAAGGCCGTGGGGGATGGGCTCTGCATCCTCCAGTGGCTTCTCCAGAGAGAAAACAATGGAAGAGCACTGCAGAGGAAGACAGCAGATGTTCAGGACCAGAGTTTGCTGAATTGTAAAGCAAGCTAAAGGTTCTAGAATGAGCTCTCATATGTAATTCAGTGAGAATGACCACTGGGCCTTTCTACTCCACTAGGACTGTACTTTCTGCATTCATGAATGAGGACGAATTTGCCTGTGTTTATTATGAGCTTCTACAATGTGCCTGGCTTCATGCTCAGCACATGCATGTATATTGCTTTACTCTAAATCAAGTGATGAAAGCATAGTAGTGGGAATCGTAAAAAATTATTTTTTCCTTTTCAGATCACAGATGCCCAGGTCCCTTCAGAGGGAAGATTGGGAAGGTGGCTGGTCAGGGAAGGGAGACTCACATAGCATCGCCAGGAAACAAGAGCCTTGAAGCATGCTGGAGGGAGGAGAAAGAGGCAAGACTGAGGGTGGCCAAAACAATGAACAGGAGAAGTAGAGATCAGAGCCTGCAGGAAACCAGGAGAATCAGGAAAGGGTGGAAAGGACCAAAGCATCATGAATGTCAGAATAAGAGGACTGCCTGGCAGAAAATGGAGGCGTGGCTCAAATGGTTGAATACCAGCCTTGAGAGAAGAAGCCAAAAGCTAAGCGTGTGAAACCCCACATTCAAGCCTCAGTTCAGGAGTGTGCATTGCGTACACACACACACACACACACACACACACACACACACACACACGCACAAAGCAGGTTCAGAATCTCCTGGACATTGGATCATCACTGTGGGCTAGAGGCAGAAGTGTTCACACTGGATTTGTGACTACAGAATCTGATGTTTTTTTTTAAAGAGTTCATGGAGGCTGGGTACTGGTGTCTCGTGCCTGTAATCCTATGTGTTCAGGAGCCTGAGACCTGATGATTGAATTTTGAAGCCAGCCCAGGCAGCAAAAGTCCGTGAGACTCTTATCTCTAATTAAACTCTAGAAAACCGAAAGTGGAATTTTGGCTTCAAGTAGTAGAGCACTAGTTTTGAATAAAGTTCATGGTTAGTTCCCAGGCCCTGAGCTCAAGACCTACTACTACTGACCAAAAAAAAGATTTTTATAGAGAATTTTTAGCTCTACTTCCCATAAAAGAAGCACAGATAAAGACGCATATAAGGATGAAGGAATCTGGTCAGGACAACCTAGTATGGTACTGCCTGTGCCAGACAAAGAAGAATCAAGTTTAATACCATTTACAAACTTCCCACTATCTACACATATGCATACCCTACTTAAACACTATTAAACACTGTTTAATAGTGAAGAGAGAGAGAGCTGAAGCCCATACACCAGCTACAGTCAAGCGTTCCCATTAAGTTCTGCAGGAAGGCCAAGTCCCACGAGATCAGAATCACCAAATAGTAAAACTGCCTTCTAATCATGGGAAAAACAACCCTGAGAGTCCCTGGTAATGAGAATTCCCTAGCGCTACAGATATAGAAAGCACACTGAACAGAGAAGAATCTGGCATTGACCACAAATGCGCTCCTGTGAGTTTTCAAGACGAAGTTTAGAATGTCCTCAGTGATGCTCACACCCATAGAAGCTCAGCCTCGATGCCAAAGTTATCCTTGGGCCGAAGGGCCTATCCTTGATACAGAGCATAGGCTTTGAAGCAAGCCTGTGTCATCTTCAGATTTGGGCCCCTGCCTTTTGATGGACCCCCTACCTGAGACAAGGCCCAAGGGAAGAATGTTGTCTGTCTGTCTGTCTGTCCATATATCTATCTATCCATCCTCCACAGTCAAGCCTTTCAGATCAGGAGGCAGTGGGCACTGGGGTGGAGCTGATGTGACAGTCCTCGGGAACAATTCAGCCATTGCAATATAAGATGGAGCAATAGCCCAGTGCAAAAAAGCTTGAGGGTACTTAGTAAAAAAAAAAAAAAAAAACGAGGTTACTTGCTGAGTACTGGTAGCTTGCATTGGTAGTCCTGGCTACTCAGGAGGCTGAGATCGGAGGATCATAAGCTGAAGCCAGCTTAGTCAGAAAACTCTGTGAGGCTCTCATCTCCAATTAAATATCCAAAAACCAGAAGTGAAGGTATGACCCCAGTGACAGAGCACTAGCCTTGAATAAAAATGCTAATGGTCAGTGCCCAGGCCTTGGGTTCAAACCTCACTACACACACACACACACACACACACACACACACACACACACACACACACAAACTAAAAATACAATTACTTAGGAATCTGGCATCAGCCAAGATGAATGCATGCATGACGATTCTGAGAATCGCTTCTACAAAGCACCTGGAAATCAAATGTGCCATGAGGGGCTGAGAGATATCAGTCCTTGGAGACTAAATGAATAGAATGGGTTGCATATGGGCCTCCTGCCTTCTGCAAGGGGTGAGTACACATCCCTGGAAAATGGATGATATGGACAGGATTCTGGCTCAAGCAGCGTGCAACCATGGTCGTCAGGAAAAATGATCTGCTCTGGGACACGGCTGTTCCCCAAAGAGCCTGAGAGCATCAAGAGGTCAGCAGTTAGGCTGTGTGTACATTGTCATTCGGGCACTCTGTGTGTCATGATGCTGAGTCTGCAGTCCCATGACTTTTGGGCTGGAAATTAATTCTGAGAAGAAGTGGAAGAAAGGCCAAACTTCTGAAGGCATGACAGTCGGGAAGTGTCCTCTTCCCTCTGATCTTGCCAGCACTGACGGGGTCTGGGGCATACTACATTCCTGCCATCCAGTGCTGGCAGCATGAGCCATTCTTTTTTTCTTTCAATAAGATGATAGTTATAATTGTAGTTAAAATTAAAAGTTTGGGGGAAAGTCTTTCAATAGATGGCTACACAAAGAATCTCTTTATTTCTAGGGAAAGTGGATAGCTGGCTAAGGAATTTGCTGGCTTAGAAGGTTATACCACTAATCCTGATTATGAATCTACAACAGAAATAGGACAGTGGTCCTTCCTGTCCGACTCCCACCACACAAGAAGCATCTCTACTGGGAATACTGGGGGGGGGGGATAAACATAAAGGATTGTTTCCTTGACTGGCATCACCCTCTGTGCCACTCTGGCAACAACATCTTGGAAAAAGAGGTTTATTGGCCCACTGGTGGCTCCTGACTGGGGGGTCAGGGACCATATTGAACTGACCTGGTCCTCCTCTACTTTTTAAACTTGGGCTCACATGGCTCTACCAAAGATTATGAGGGTTTAAGGCACAAGATCTCTGTCTTCTGATGTCTGAAGTCATAAGGCTGCTTTTGTTTAGAGGACTGCATCACATAATCCACTCCAATTTATACTATCTGTCCATGGTCAAATCAGAGTGGAAAAAAATGGTGGTGTCGGAGTTTTTCTTGATTACCAGAATATCTGATATTTGTTGTTGTCATATCTCATATTTGCCAATAAGAGAATCATCAGAAAGTTGAAGAATGGAAATAGTATAAAACCTGACATTCTTTGCTTATTCGCATGATGCCACAGTAGAAAATTCTATAGGTGATCTTAAATGACTGGTTAAAATGCAGGCATATTAAAGTATCCTGTAAAATTACCGGAGGCTATGCATTTAAGGTATATATGAATCATACATGCATTTCAAGTGTAGACGGGTCCAATACCCATATCGCTTGTGTATGCAAATAGTCCAAAATTGGGAAAAATCTGAAATCCAAAGAACTCCTAACCATTTTGCATAAAGCAATATTCAACCTTTGTGTGTCTACATATGTTTAAATACCATGTCACCACTTAGGATGAGACAGGATAAAACTCATGTTGAACCACAAGTGACAGCTTCCATCTGAAATATCCTTAGGATAGACCTGTATACATATTGTGAGATAGACGTAGCATATAACCCCTTCCTGGGATCTCACGAGGACCACTCAGAAAGACACTGAGTCATTTCTCAAGTGTGCAAAAACATCCCCCAAAGGTGGAAGAGGAGGGAAAAGACACAATACTTACAAAAATTTCCCATTTGTCTTCGATCCTATCAAGACCGTCTGTTCTGACTCATCCCGGGAGATGTTTCCATGGAACCAGGGCATTTTCTCATGGGCTGTGGTGGCAATCAGCTTCTCCAGTTGGGGCTTCTGGCTGATGATGGCTTGTTCCAGAGCCTGGCCCTGCAGTGGGCAAGGAGAGAGTGTGTAGGCCAGATAGAGATGGACAGACTGAAGTCAGGTACAATCTGTCTTAAGGCAAGTGTCACAAAGCAAAATCAAACCTCATTCATCCATGCTCTCCTCACTCATTCACTCAATAAATAAAACCAGTAAGATAAATTGCTCACATACCTCCCATTATATAAATAACAAGGTAGATATTGGAATAAAGACATCATTTTGGGGCTAGGAGCATGGCCTAGTAGTAGAGTGCTTGCCTACCACGCATGAAGCCCCTGGGTTCAATTCCTCTGTACCACATACGCAGGAAAAGCTGGAAGTGGTGCTGTGGTTCAAGTGGTAGGGTGCTAGCCTTGAGAAAGCCCAAGGACATGCCCAGGCCCTGAGTTCAAGCCCCAGGACTGTGGGACTTGATTTTTTTTTCAAAGCCAGGTCAAATTTTAACACTACCTCATATAGTTCATGATTTCTTGCTCTGGGTCCTTGAAACCATAGTCAGTCTCTAAATTGATGGTTATGTTAGGTCATGGTGATTTCATAGCCAGCCAGGAGCTTTAAGATGAGAATGAGCCATGTACACACAGCCATCACGTGTTGGAGATGGTGCCGGAGAGCAGGGGAGCAGTCTTGATCATGTGGACACGACAGTAACAAAAATCAAAACCAAAAAGTGAAGTTGGGAACTAAGTGCTTTCTCATCCTTCTTAGCAAGACGAAATAGATCTTCTTGACAGTAACAAATGAAGATCCAGAGCTTGATTATTTGCCTTTATCAAGAGAACTCGAGCAGTAAAAAAAAATGAGAAATACAACCATCGCAGACACAGCGAGAGGAGAAGAGATTGGAATGTGAGCACACTGATTTTTGTTTCCATCATATTTGACAGGTGAAGCAAAGGCTAGCGTATGAGAGCCTACATTCAAGCTTTAGATGTAGCACACAAACACACACACACATACACCAAAATCAAGAACAACGTATTTCACAGACAGAGTGCCAAAGGCAGCCAGGCTTATGGACACATGGCATCTGGACTAAAGTGAATGGAGAGGCTATGGTGCATCGCTGTGGTGTTCACTTAGACAACACAACGCCACAGACACCACCACCAGCAGATGGTGGGAATGTAACTCCAGGATTCCATGTGTGGGACGAAGGGTACATGATGCAGTAACGGAACTCCTTGTGCCTTTTAATTTTTAATTGTTTTATGCTGGTCCCAGGGCCTGAGCCTTTAGCTCTCACGTGGATTTTTTTTTTTGTTCAAGTCCACACCTCTGCCTCTGGCTTTTTGCTGCTTAATCGAAGATAAGAATCTCACAGACTTTTCTGCCCTGGCTGGCTTTCAACCCCAATCCTCAGAACTCAGCCATCTGAGTAGCTAGGATTACAGGGGTGAGTTATCAGCATCAATATTCCTTTCTGTCTCGATTGAGAGGGTTACATGATGCTTTTCAGTTGTCAGAGTCCACAGGACAGCACACTAGAAAAGGATAAATTTACTGTGTGCAAACTATAACCCATAAATCATACATATATCTAATAATGCTAATTAAAATATTGAGCATTACAATATTATGGTTCCTTGTCTACAAGACTGAATTAATACAGAATCTGTTGAAGAGTAAAAGGAATCTCGGTATGTAATCTTACAAAAAAAATTTTTTTGTTGGTTGTGGGGCTTGAACTTTGGGACCTGGGCGCTGTCTCTGAACTTTTCAGCTCAAGGCTAGTGCTCTTCCACTTTGAGCCACAGTGCCACTTTTTGGTTTTCTGATGGTAACTGGAGACAAGAGTCTCACTTTCATGAATGACCCACGACCCTCAAACCTCAGCCTCCTGAGTAGCTAGGATTACAGGATGACACACACACATTATAATCTGCATGTGTCAAATAGCACCGCAAAGTGCATAGAATAGACATCCAGAAAGCACGAGGAAAATGTTTATTACTTAAGTCCAAATGAGAAGCTTTCAACCAAACCTGTTGGCTTCGGAATATGATGGGGAAGGGAAACAAGTATGGTAGAGCATGTTTATAATCCCAGCCACTTGGGAGGGAGAGACAGGAAGAATCATATTTCAAGGTCAAATCTGGCAGAAGTTAATAAGATCCTATTTCAAAAACAAACTCTTTGTCACGATGCTCATCTGTCATCCTAACTACGTGGGAGATAAAGATGGGAACATGAACCTTAGGCTGGCTGGGATAAAAGAAAAAGGCCTTACCTGAAAAGCAAACTAAAATCAAAAGAAGTAGGAGCACCGTTCAAATGGGAGATTATTGCCCTAGCAGGTGTAAGTCCCCCTGTCTACAGAATGATGACCTTAACAGTGCCAAGATGAGTAACTAAATAGAGTAGGCCTGAGTAAAATAAATCACAGTGCCCATTGGGCAGTACCAGGCTGCCAAAAGAAGGGTGGAGAAACTATATTTATGTGGATACAGAAGGGTCTGCAAGAGACGATGCCAAGAAGTCATAAAATCAAGTATGAATCAGTACGTGTGTGCAACCATAAACAGTGGACACCAGCTTGGCCTCAGTAGCTCAAGCCTGGAATCCTAGCTGGATCTGAGGATCACAGTTGGAAGCCAGCCTAGCCAGATAAACCCAAGAGATTCTTATCTCCGATTAAGCATCAAACAACAACAACAAGAGCCAGAAGTGGACCTGTAGCTCAAGTGCTGGATTGCTAGCTAGTCTTCAGCCAAAAAAAAAAAAATCTCCAGGATTGTCAAGGTGGGGGGGAGGGAGGGGAAGAGGACAGGGAGGGGGGGGAGAGGGCAAGGAAGAAGGGGGAGGGGGAGGGGAGAGAGAGAAGGAAAGGAAGAGGGAGAGGGGGTCTTATTTGAGGTTCACAGAGTGAATCTGGGTCTGCAGGAACCAGGTCATCTGTGAACATAATCGTGTAAATTGCCCACCTGCAGATTCCAGGTCTGTTTTACATACTCCCTGATAAGGTTTTCCTTCAGGTCCTCAAAGGGTCCAGTCTTGGGTTGCACCCCAGGTGGCCGGTTGAAGGGCTTCTGGAGGAGACAGATGAGGCCATCCATCTCCTGGGAATGGTAGTGGCAGAGGTCGGCAGGGCTGTTGTGGGCCCTGCCCCCAGAGATGGCATAGGAGCCATTGAGCTCTCTCTCAATGGTGTAGTGGTGTGCCTTCCGGCCACAGGCCACCGACAGGGCAAACCCTCCCAGGTAATTTCGGCTCTGACGCAGCAGGTATAGCCCATCTGTCATGCCTCCCTGGACCAGGTAGTCTTCGGCCTCCTCCCGGGTGATGTTGCCAAAAAAGAAAGGTAGGTGATTGGCACTCTCTACTGTGTTGCCTGCCATTCCTCTGCTACCCCTTCAGGATGCCAGGGTTCACCTGCATAAGACAGACATGGGTGCCGTGAGTGTGGAGTACGAGAAGGGCGCCCTTACGAGCCTGAACCCAGTCCTTCCTTCACAGTGTGAGACCGAGGAAGATATTCTGAGGAGATGAACACAAAGGCACAGTGCCTCTGTGCCTCTGATCATATAAAATAAGCTTGCTTTATTTATTTATTTTTGCCAGTCCTGAGGATTGAACTCGGGGCCTGAGCTTTGTCCTTGGGATTTCTCAAGCCTAGAGCTCTACCGATGGAGTCACAGCATCACTTCCAGCTTTTTTTCTATTGTGTGTGGTACCGAATCAAACCGGGGTCTTTGTGCATGCTAGGCAAGCCCTCTACCACTAGGCCAAACTCCGGGCTTAAAAGAAGCTTTATTGAAGTGAACTCCAGGAAATGGAAACACACAAACAAACCAACATAAAATAAAAAGGACAGGTAGGAGCTCAACTGTTAGTTGGTGTGGCTAGACTGGTAGCAGTGTAGCTTGGTGGGTAAAGTATCTCCTGATGAGCAATTTCATGCCTATTTTGGTGACTTTCTCCATAGCACCTATGTAAGCCTTTCCTCATCCTGAAATGCAAGTTCCAAAGGAATATAAATTTTGACTGACTTGTGCATGTTTCAGAATTTACCAGACATCAATAAAATCCCTGCTCACTGAAAGCACTCTTAGTGTCTATGATGAATATATATTACTATCTTACTCTAAATGCAAAATATCCAGTAGCTGTGTCTCCAGATGCCCCAAAGACAGTTTTCTAGTTGCCAGCCTTGTGGCTGCTTCAATGGACTTTGCTTCTTCCACAAGCTCATAGCCAGTCATTCACATGACCTTGTCTCCCCAGATACACAATGCATAGCAAATTTCCCCAAACTCCTCCCAATGCCCGCCCACAGCAACCCCTGAAGTGAAGGAAGTCTCTTCACTTGATATTTCAAGGGGTTCATGTCATTCTGCCCACCGGTGCCACTAACTGTGATGCTGTTGCTTGCTATCTCCTTGATCGGTGTCAGTAGTCCACCAGCGCCAGCTGTCCAGTAGCTACCCTGGGTTTCTGGATGATGACGTTTCCCTTTCACATATGACACACCTTCCATGCCCTCTATTTACCCATTAAAACAACTGCCCTTACCACACCTTCCTCCCTTCTGCAGTCCCAACCATTTCTAGCATCTCCCATTACCTTAGCGTATGGGTATTCAGTCTAGCTTGCGTGACAGTAGGGCTACAGCTCTCTGTAGGCTGTGGGTTTGGTGGTACCACTGTCTTGTCCCCTTGAGGCCATTTAGTAGCATCCCCTGCCTCTGCCCACTTCCTGCCAATAGCACCTCATTATCAGGCATGACAATGACAACCCCAGTCTAGTCTTTGTCAAGCGTTCCCTGGAGACAAACATACCCATGGTTTGGGAATGACTGGGTGACGTGCTGTGACCCAACCATGGATCTGATGTGTATCTTCTAGGACTTCAGTCCTTTATCCAAAAACGTTCCCTTATCTAACTTTCTGGCATCTTCAGCCTTGAGCAGGGGACAGGAGAGGGTTGTGAAGGAAGGCCCAGGGGCAGGGCCCACTGTCCTAGAGGGCAGTAAAGCTTGAGAGGTAGGGCAGAGGAAGGGCAGGCACTGTGAATGTCTTTTCTGAGTCTCTGTAGCCCTGTCCCCTGAGTGCCCGCTCCAGGAATACAGATGCCAACAGTACCAGGGTCACAGAAACAAGAGTCCCAGTCATGAATGCAGAATGTGGAGTTACCATGGCAACTGGTGCCCCCGGAGCAGGAACTCTAAATAGAGCAAAGGCAGGTGTGGTGGAGGTGATGCTATGGAGAAAGGAATGAGAGGGGGAGAGGGAGGGCCGGCAAGGGAGGGAGATTGACAGACACAGCCATGGAAGGATGTGAGCCGCTGAGTGGAGACTGTGACTGGGCTTTGCCCACAAAGCCTCTCTAGTCCCACACAGACTGTACTGTAAGACTTGCATGTCGAAGCTAGATACGGCTGGCACATGCTTCTAATCCTAGCTACTCAGGAGACTGAAATCTGAGGCCTGAAGTTTGAAGCCAGTCTGGGTAGGAAAGTCCCATGAGATTCTCATCTTCAATGAAATGGCAAAAAACGTGGACGTGGAGCTGTGACTCTAAGGGATAGAGTCCAGGCTTGAGTTCAACACCCAATACTAGCACAAATGAATGAATGAATAAATAAATATAGTTGAAGTCATACTGCTTCTATGGACACTGATTCTGTCAGCTACTCTGAGCCCTGTACCAGCTGCCTGCCTTAACCCTGTAAAATGAATTCCTGGGAATGCTAAAGAATTCCAGGTATCCAGGAAGAATCTGCACATCTTCCTAGTGTTTGGTTTCAGTTGCACTGTATCATTCTGCACTATCTGGCTCCTCCTTGAGCTTCCTTTCCTACTAGATAGTCAAAATCCATTCCCCCAGGCCCAAGATTAAGAATGACTGTATGACCTTTGTCCTTCAAAATGCATTTAGATCATATATCCCCATTTTATTGATAAAAAGCCACATGCCTTCCTTCATAAGCAGTCTGGGGCAGGTTCAAACCTCAGTCCTCAGATCTGTGTCTAGAGTAGCCAGGCTTACAGCCATGTGCCACCTGGCTTGGCTTCTGCTTTTCTTGAGGCCACTAGAGCATGGATCCTGTAGGTGTCACCCTCCCTCCCCCTCTAGCCCCAATAGGCCTCCAGCAGTGAGCATTCCCAGCAGCACTCAGCAACTCCAGGGGGCTCATTTTTCCATCCACTAGGCTGTGGAAGCTTCTCGTAGACCACTCCAGACATAATGACTATCTAGGGAAATTATAGCCAAGAGAATTTCTGCCCAATTCCTATCACTTAGGGGAATAGAATCAGGAAAATAAGCATGATGAGAATGTGTGTGATCAATCACATCACACTCCAAACCACATGGCCACCTCATGCAAAGCAGCCCCATTCAAATGCACCTGGGAATTTTCTCTGTGGCCTTAGGCTAAAAAAAAAAAGAAGTACTAGGACTTAATTCAAAGGAAAAACTTCCTGTCTGGCCTAGACTGATTTTCATAAGAAAGAGGAATAAGTCTGGTCTAGAGGGAAAATTGATCTTATTGGCTGGTCAGAGGGCCAATTGCTTAAAGAAAAATGACCCATTAACTGCCATTAGAAAGAATAATAAATGCCATTTGCAAGGAAATGGATGGACCTAGAAAAAAATAATGTTAAGTGAGGTAAGCAAAGCTCAGAGAGACACACAGCGCATGTTTTCTCTGAAATACAGAAGTTAGATCTAAAATGCACTGGGACATAATAAATTATACAGAGAGACAAAAAAAAAAAAAACACTCAGGAGAGAAACAAAGGCACAATATCTATACCTATGTACCTTTGATCATACAAGATAATACTTGCTGAAATGAAGTCCAGGAAATAGAAACAAAAAGGATTTTGTTTTTGCTGTTTTTTTTTTTCTTTTTGTCTTGTTTCTCTAAATGTCGCAAGGAATGTAAGGGGAGGCATAGATATGGAAGGATATGAGGTAAATATATGCAGCAATGATACCCACTGGACAGTTGGTTGAAAAAAGGACTATACAACTTGTGGGTGGGTGGGAGGGAAAACTGGGAGAGAGAGTGACAAGAGGGGTGACATAATCTGAAAGGAAATGAACTAATAAAATAATTAAAAAAAAAGAAAAAATGACCCATCGAAGAAAGATGGTTGCTGTTTGTTTGTATAGGCTCCCCCCTATAATTCTAGCTACTTAGGAGGCCACCTTCTGAGAATGGTGGTTCAAAGCCAATCCAGGCAGAAAGTCTCTGAGGCTCTTGCCTCTAGTTATTCACCAAAACTACAAGTTGAATTGTGCCTTAAATGGCAGAGCTCCAACCTTGAGCAAAAAAGCATTGTCAGTGCTTAGGCCCTGAGTACTGGCATGGAAAGGAAGGAAGGAAGGAAGGAAGGAAGGAAGGAAGGAAGGAAGGAAGGGAGGGAGGGAGGGAGGGAGGGAGGGAGGGAGGGAGGGAGGGAGGAAGAAAGAAAGAGGGAAAGAGAAACAGAAAAAGGAAAGGAGAAATAATGAAAAAAAAAAGAAACCCAACTGACCAAATAAGAGACACTGAGCATGCGTATTAGGTCTTACAATAGGTGAACAGGGCATCAAGTTCCTGGAACTCCCTTGATCCTGTTCCAAGCCTCAGGATCCTTCTTCCCAGAAGCACAGACAGCTGTACAGTGGATGGAAGTGACTACAGTATTTCCATTTTTCCATCACACTATCCCCTTATTAGCACAGTCTATATGGGGGACAATGTCTCTTAATCAATGTCACCCCTCCTGCCCTTCTCCTCCATAACTCCCACCCCCACCCATCCTCTACAGTTATCTCGTTCCATTTCCATACAAATGCATCAAATATGGTGGCTTTTTCTCCAGCCTTCCTCTCTCCTGTCTTTGCACCTCACTCTTGCCCCTGCCGACAGAAGTTTCAGCTTCCTGATATTCATTTTGTTAAACTGCAAGTGAGATGTTTGGAGGAATTATACCATGAGAATCCTTCCACGAGTTTACTAACCAATGTATTTATGTACCCATGCATCGTCCCCTGGTGTGTGTGTGTGTGTGTGTGTGTGTGTGTGTGTGTGTGTGATCTCTCCTGGGACATCAGGGCCTAGGCACCATCTCTGAGCTGTTTTTGCTTTTCAAATGAGGACAGCTGTTCCAGAGCGAAGGCAGAAAAGCTGCAGTCACTAGTGTTTCCATCTAGGGAAGTAGCCTCTCCCTGAAGTGTTAATATGCAAAAATAGCCAGAAAGCAGAAGTGGGGGGCGCTGGTGGAAGCAGCCTCTACTACCCCTCAAGATTATGGATTCCAGCAAAACAAACCCAAGCTGAGCAGTAGCCAGTGGCTATTCTTGTAAAACAAGCTCTGGCTACTAATGGATCAAAGTGTCCTCTATATTTTCCTTAATTAATCCATGGCTAATGGTTGAATCATTTCATAGAAAATATTTTTGTACAGTATTGGCATTTGAACTTAGGGCCTTGGACTTGCTAAGCTGGTAGTCTACCTCTTGACGTATGTCTCCAACTCTGATTTTGGTTGGAGATAGCTTCTCGTGAGCTTTTCTGTATGGGCTGACCTTGAACTTCAATCCTTCAAATCTCAGCCTTCTGAGTAGCTTGGATTATAAGCATGAACCATTGGTATGTCACATCCAGGGATAATTTTCAAGAACCAACATAGGGATGAGTGCCGATGGCTTAGGCCTATAATCCTAGCTATTCAGAAGGCTGAGACCT